>NC_092629.1:54665245-54969595 GCF_039555335.1 Amphiura filiformis | reverse complement strand
CGATGAAGATGGAAGGAAAATCAGACATGAAATCAAAGTTGATCCAGAAAAGTTGTCTACACCTGGACATATAGAAGAACGCCTGTCTAATCTAAAGGAATCTGGCTTACTAAAGGGAACAGAAACTACTGGAAAAGCACTTGGAGGCTATGGCGTAGCAGTGGGTATTCTTGCAAGCATTCAGTACTTCTCACAGGAAGAGTATGGTAGAGCAGCATTTTCTGCCATCCAGGCAACGCATGCCCTCGGTGGTCTGACAGGAGTAAATGATGTTGTTGCTAAAGTGTCAAAGCAGGCTCTTCGTAAAACTATTGTACTTGCTGCCGACAAGATTGGTTTAGAGAAAACTATTGAAAGAATGTCTGAACTTGGTGCAAAGGCATTAGGTGAGTCAACCAGTAAAGTGCTGGGAAGACTAGCTGGAGACGTGCCATTTGTTGGACTTGCATTTGATGCATATTTCATTTCTGAGGATATCAAAGATCTTACGGATAAAAACAGTGCCACTCCCGAAGCTCTTAAAATCATACATCTCGTTCTTGATGTGGATACCACAGTCTTGACACTAATCGAAACCGCCCAACCTGAACTAACACCTTTCTTAGAACCATTGATTCTTGGTCTAACCATCGTACGGATATCTATTGACAACTTTTATCTAAACATAAAAGATGAACTATCTCAAGTGAAAGGCAAAAGTTTTGGAGAACAGCTCGGTGCATTCTTGAAAGGATTTGATGAGGGTGTCGTGGATTTCTTTACACTCGTACTTATTCAGCAACTCAAAGGACTACATAGACAGCAAGAACATGACAGAGAGCTTTTGACAAACCTGTCAAATCCTGCTAGTTACTTTAATGTGACATTCCAAGGAATGGATGACACTGGAGAACAGGTTGGAACTGTTGACTTTACAGCAGGTATACTGTCTCAATTCGGTGGTTTCTTGACAGTTAAGTTAAATGAAAATGGAACATTTACCGTGGAATTGCCTGAAGTACCAACAGAGACCGGGATTCCAACTCGAGTTGTGAAAACCTTCTCTTTTGGCCGTCCAGTGAGTGATATCGTGTTAGGAGTTGGTGAAGTAGCACATCCTCATTACATCCATAAAGAAGCCAAATTATGGCTGTTCATTCCTGTGAAGGGCTTTGACATCATTGATGACTTTGTAGCTCATCAATCTTCTCAGTACGGTGTATACACAGGCAACTCTGGCAACAATAACTTTTATGCAATACAGGGTGGCAAGAAACGAAAAAGGTCACCAAGAAATAGCAAAGTCAGACAGATCCGCACCTTGCAAACACAAGAAGCTTGTCCAAGTTCCAGAGAATTTTCAGTGCATTTAAACAGTTATCATTACGATCTATATGGTAGAAGAGGAGATGACCGATTCTTTCTAGGACCACAAACATCTCGTGTGTCCGGAGGTGATGATAATGATGTATACTACATTCATGCCAACGGAGGAAAAGCAATCATCAATAACTTTGCTCATGATCAGGAAATGGACACCCTCTACTTAAATGTCAGCCATGATGCCATTACGTGTCAGAGAAATGAATGGGATCTTCTTGTCAGCTACTGTCGGGATATCAGTGCAGCTATTAAGATAAAGAACTGGTTTGTTCATGGTAATGAACAATTTCATCGGCACATCTATCTGGTTACTATGGATGGAGTTGTGATTGAAGTCATGAAGAGTGAGCTGATTGGTTCCCAGTATCAAATCAGCTGTGATCCGGTATCTGTGGATAAGTCCAGCAGTACTTCATCTGAAACCGTGATACTCAATGGAACCCTACTAGAGGTGAAGCAAGTCACTGGGTCAAACTTTTCTGACATCATAACTGGGAATGAGAAGCCTAATATTCTGAATGGTGGACTTGGAAATGATCGGATTACAGGTGGAAATGGATCAGATATATATCTTGTGAAAAGAGGCAGTGGAATTGATATAATATACAATCATGCCACTGACCAAGAGGAAGATACACTTATCTTTGGAATTTCATATGAAGATATTATGGTGGAGAGAAAGCTATCTGATTTGATCATGTTTGATTCTAGTAACCGTGATACTACACAAGCTGTACTGCACTCTTGGTTTAAAGGTGCTGAGTTTCAACATGTAGTCTTTGTCGCTGCTGACAATATACGATTTGTGGTACGGGAAGATGTTGATGGAAGTCCTAGAAATCATCCTCTCAGCATAGATTTAAGTGAGTACAAATATGGGGTGAAACTCGATCTACAGAACGTTAGTGACAATGCAAACACCACTGTTAGCGCAGAACTAGCAGATGAAGTGAAAGTTGTTCTTGATTCTACCAACGATGACATACTCATTGGTAACGCACTTGGTAACTTCCTCAGTTGCTCTGGCGGTTCAGACTTTCTTCAAGGTAATGGTGGAAAGGACACCTATGTGATTCATGAAACATGTGATTCCGCAGCCATATGGAACATTGATGAAAGTGAGGATTTTGATATGATGCTTTTGTTCTGTTCCAGTTCTAATATAAACCTACTGTTTGTTGAACCATCCGACATGATCATTAGATGTAATCTGAGTAATAGATATTTCGATGTACGTCTGAAGGAATGGTTTCATTCGTCAAAGTATCGCCATCTCATTGTTAAAACATCAGACAAAATTGCCACCCTACCACCACAGGATACATCAGAATTAGTTTTATCTCAAGGCCAACTATTTCCGTATCAAATTGAGACAGATGAAGACTGTGATGGAGAGCTACGTGTTATGGATCTGACCATACCACTATACTCAAAATGTGAACGCTTCATTGCAAAAACTAATGCATGCAGTTATTCCATTATTGGAAACAGTCTAAACAATTACATCGATCCAGGACCAGGTAATCCATTCGGATATCAAACCTTAAAAGGCAAAAATGGAACCGATACTTATGTAATGGGGCATAAATATGGAGTATTCAATACAATTGAAAACTTTGCTGAAGATAAAGAACTCGATCATCTAAAATTTGATGTTATCTTTCATGATATTCAAATCTTCCGCAATGGAAATGATGTCATTCTAACATCTCTTTCTAGAAACGACTCGGTCAGGGTAACTGTAATCAACTACTATGCAGGCATATACTATCAACACTTACTAGTTCATAGTATTGACGGTGTTTTGTTCAAATTTAGTGAAGAGTATCCATATGTAGAGGTTATTATCGTGGACTATGGGCTCTCAAGCTTCAGTCAGGTGCTATCTGCTGACAAAAACTCGATTTTTTCCAACGCTTGGATACTTCTTGGCTCCAAAATTGCAGAAAATTACATTGAAGGTGGCCAGAACACGACAAAGATTATTGGAGGACAAAATAATGACACTATAGTTGGTGGTCCACGTGGAGAAGATTTGATTGGCTTTGGTGGAGATGATTCCATATATGGAGGTCCAGGAAACGATGTAATCTACGGAGGCGAAGGCAATGATTATCTTGACGGTGGTTCAGACAATGATGTGTTTTATGGTGGTAAAGGAGCAGATATCATTAGAGGTGGTGCTGGCTCAAATACAGTGGTCTTTAGTGGCTACAACTTTACTGGAGTAACAATTAATCTACAAATAGGTCTAGGATGGGATGCTGATGCTGAAGGTGACTCCTATGAAGACATTCACAACATTCTGGGGTCAGAATATGACGATTTCTTGATTGGAAATGATGACGATAACATCATTCGAGGGTATGGTGGTGATGATTTCATTTGTCCAGCAGGAGGAGACGATGTACTTCAAGGAGGAATTGGTTCAGATATATATCAGCTGGACAATGCGTTTGGACACAAAGCGATCAATAACTTTGCTACAGACGAGGAACTTGATTTGATACTCATGAATCAAACTTCATCTGAATATATCTGCTACTACTTTTATGGTGAAGATTTGCAGCT
The DNA here is from genome assembly GCF_039555335.1 of Amphiura filiformis. NCBI lineage: Eukaryota > Metazoa > Echinodermata > Ophiuroidea > Amphilepidida > Amphiuridae > Amphiura > Amphiura filiformis. The sequence goes on along the minus strand of NC_092629.1, from coordinate 54,965,662 downwards.
AAATGTTATTTTTGATGATGTAAATTCTACTGAAGCAGTTGCTAGGATATCTCTAGGGGAGGACTTTCTGATGATAACTCTCCCATTCTGGTTGCGAAATAGCACTTATCGACATTTAGCATTCTCTTTCCTTGATGGATTCGTGAATCCTGCAGACTTCAATGAGAGCGGCAAACAGTTGGGACCCATGATTGCTTTGGTACGCAGTGGAAGACTGCTGAACAGTGCCAGTGTTTCAGGAAATAGTATAACATTAAATATTAATGTTAGTTCATTGCATCATGTGAGTTTACCTAATGAAGAAACATTCACTCTTCAATATGTCCATATTGATCACAATTCTTCTACCTACCATTTACTACATCTACCACCACCCGAATACATCAGAATTAATGATTTGTCGGCAGGATCAATTCATAGTTTTACATTGATCCTGAGCTCATGTGAGCTGAGTGTTGCCATTTCACCTTTGGTTTACAACATTATACAGCCAAATCCAACAAATGATTTAGAAGTTAGTTCATTGAGCAATGGGTTTATTATACGCTGGAACTCACCTGACCCGCTAACCGACCCTTTAGTTGATGACTATGAATACATTGTAAGAATATGGAGTGACGAGCAAAACACAGAGAATCGTGAACATATCACAAACAGCACAGCAATCTCTGTTTACAACTTGATCCCTGAAACAGAATATTTCATTGCTGTTAGTTCTTTAGTCTACAACAAAACCAGTCATCCTTCACAGACTGCAATGAGAACAGCTGAGAATGCTTGTACAAATCTAATCAATTTGCCGGCGCACATGCAAGTAGAGGATCTAGCACGAAATGAACTTGGACAAATTGTTGCAATGGTCAGCTGTGAGGCTGGTTATGCATTGGTGGGAACGAACCATGTGATATGCAACGACAGTTTATCTTCGATTCGTATGCCTTTTCCTCACTGCAGCCTTACAATCTGCACGTTACCAACCGTTGCCAATACTGAAATTATTACTGATAGAATTATTTCCAGACATGGAGACACTCTCACGTGGAAGTGTGCATATGGGAAGCTTTAACAGCACTTGTCTGCAACAGATGTGGTCTCCTGAAATTCAAAGTTGTCATGAAAAACCACGCTGCACTTCTCTGACAGTCCCACACAATGGCGAATTGAACACCAGTATAGCTTATGTTGGCGAAACGGTTTCGTACTCCTGCTTCACTGGATATGATCATCAAGGTCCAGTATTAAGACACTGCGTTAAAACTACTACTGAAGCAGTTTGGTCTCCAACAGATGAAGTTTCATGTGTACGATTGGAGTGTCCAGAGTTACTTCCACAGTCACACGGATCATACTCTATCATTCATCCCAGGTATGTGACAGGTGATGTGGTTGAGTTAGTATGCACTAGAGGCTACTATGTCAGAGATAATCGAGATCAACCGGAGAGAGTAGAGCTTGCGTGTACTGGCCCTGATTGGAACCCACCACAGAGGCATTGCCAACCAATTGTGGAGATTGTAAGCATGAATCAGTTTATTACATATGTTGAGGGAACAGTGCGATATACGATACCTTCTTTGCAAAGTAGGCCTACAGCTGTTGACTCCGTTCACTTTCCTCAAGCATGTCGGCAAATAATGGCAAACTATGTAAGCGTATCACACTCTGATGGAATCAGGATCCAATGTCATCGACGGTGTGATCTCGCAAATGGACCAAATTCCTACGAAGGGATCCTCTCAATAAGTTCAGGAGATAGTTTTGAAAGCGTATGCGTTTCTAGCAATGATTTGCGTGCTGCCACCAGAGTTTGTCACGGACTTGGATATGGGGAATACACTGCATCCACTTACCACAGTGCAATTCCAATCACGACAGCCTACGACGTGCCAGAGTTGCGGGATCAGGAATCATCAGTAATAGCAATAGTCTCAAATACCAGGCAGTGCTATAATAGGATCAGTTGTAGAAAGACATGCGATCAGCTTTTCCTCCAAAATGGCAATTGGCAAGATGGATGTCCCTACACCCTTGAAGGACAAACATGCTCCTTTTCCTGTAATGCTGGTTATGGTTCAAGAACATGTACAAGCAGCGGATGGACTGGAGAACACCCATACTGTGATGGTAAGTACACCAGCTATAGTCTGTAGTTACTCGAGTCAAACACTGATAATTTTTGCAGGAATCTGTTATGCTAGTTGGATTCCTTGCATCATTGTACTTTTATATACTACTCATCATTACATTTAGAGACACAATAAAAACAATATCTAAATTACTGACTCGTGAAGGATATACAGACTAAACCGAGTGGTGCATGTAAACGGATTTGGTTTGGTTCTATAGTTTCAGGATTGCTTTGGGATTTTGCTTCAATTTTTTTCAAAATACAACCATATTTTTGACTCAGTGACATGTCTTCGATTTTCTGTCGCTATAGTAGGAGATAAATAAAAAGGTTCCGTGGCACTTTCTCTAGAATTAGGTTTTAGAAATTGATTTAGTTTGTCAGAATCTAGCACGGGTATCATTTTCCAAGTGCTGGCAATTTTTGATACGGACCAAATGGGGGTCAAAATTTCAAAATGCTCCAATCTTTTTGAAATGTATGCCAAAATCCAAAATATATTTTTTGCCCTAACTCCAACATTGCGGTAGCCTGATATGACCAGAAATGTTGAAAAGTCAACGATCTTTTTGGTAAAAGGTCAAATGTATAAATACCGTTAAGATTGCCCGATTTTGGTGTCAAATCATAAGTTTTCTGACATGACAAATTCAATAAACAACTTCTGAAAACTTACATGACTGTCTTGACCCTGTAATTTTAATGTGGCCGCCAACATTGCAGTTATACGGGTAATTCCAGCCCAAAACACATTTTGAAATTTTGACCCCCATTTGACCCCATTTTGACCCCTAGCAAAATTGACAGCACTTTGAAAAGAGATACCTAAGCTAGATTTGTTTATTATCTATCTGACAACCTAAATCAACTCTCAAACCTAAAGTCTAGAGAAAGTGTCACGCGGAACCTTAATATTTATGTCCTACTAATAATGGACCCATGGCTTGTAGCTGCTTGTGAAAATAAACCCCGACCCATTAGAGCCCATTAGCATCCCTGTATGCCTAACGTGATGTGATTCACCCAATGCAGTTAACCCAGTCTATTAGTCTGTTTTTGTTTTGGGAGAGCCCGAGTAGCTGATATTCTTAAGTTTATAAGGGATGAAATCAAAACTCGACCGGCGGTTGATCGCCGCTTCCGTCCGGTTTCCATTGATTAGAACAATAGAAACCGAACGGAACAGGTGGTCAACCGCCGGTCGAATTTTGATTTCATCCCTTAAAGAGTACAGATACTGTGTTAACGTTAGTAGAGAGCATTCATTAGTGCTTGATTAGATTTGCGTTATTTTTGTTGAATATAATGAATAAACTAACTCATCATACATTGACACTCATGGATATTTTGTCTCATTTTGTCAGGGGAGTTGTGGAAGACTGACATTGATAGAGAAAGTCGTGTCAACGCTCATCTCAGCCACCTTGATCTGTCAATTCATCTCAGAAATTATCTACGTGATAAGTACACGGGCGTTTACTGGGTGGCCGTGGTCTATGATGACGTTTCAGGATCTGAAAAACACGCTATGGAAGGCTTTACATTTTGTAACCTTTTCCGTCACTATGGAAATAACATTGTGGTAGCAAGATTGATTAATCCACAAACCTCATATTCCAACTTGAACAGCCTTTTTTGGCAAGCATATTCTGGTCAATTTGACTCTACAGGAGTATTTGGCTGGGGCGGCTCTGTTTTGAATGCTTTGCGCACACGTGAAAGTACATGGAGCAACCTTGTCAATCTTGGGGTATCACCATTGTTTCTTCATGTTGTATCTTCTGATATTAGCGTTGCTGTTGCATCGTATATTAGTGATGGCCATCTTGTCCGATCTACCCTAAATAATGATGGGTGTGCAATACTCATTGCCTGAAGTGTTGATAATTAAATAAAGTAGGATATAGAGTTTCCACGATACGTGCCAATAAAAAAGAAAACAGTGCATTGGCGCGGTTGGGGTATCCTGTTTGAGGTGCACACGTTAGTCTGTCACGACACTAGTTCGACTGATCTGAATAGACTTCGCTAGTCCGAAACGCTAGTTCGATTAATAAACAACTTGAAATTAATTGTCGGACTAACTAATGTGGTTTTCTTTAAAACTAGCCCAGTGTTTTTCATTTTCAAACTGACGGACCTCTATTAAGTAAAGACATTTTGTGTAGTCAAGATTCAAGACGTCGACGTGTCGAATCATAGCGGAGTGAATGCAATATTCGGACTAGCGGAGTGTCTAACTAACGTCATGTACCTCCCTGCTTAATGATACAAAAATGTATATACAATATTAGCTAATACATGATTAATACTTATGGCGTTAACTCCAGTTCAATGAACAAAGGTAGCTACATTAATACCCAAATGTAAGTTCATACGTGCTGGTGATAAACAATTTCCAAAAGTTTAAACTGACTTTCAGCACAAAAATTCACTAACCTTGAATTTTCGATGTGCGACACACATCTTCATCAGAAGAAGTCCTAAGATGTTGTGATGGACTTACCCTTTTGTTGATCATTGGCAAGTTTTGGCACACATCGAAAATTCAAGGTTAATGAATTTTTGTGCTGAAAGTCAGTTTAAACTTTTGGAAATACATTAATACCGGTAATTATTTCCCTTTCATACACTCTTAGATAGCGGGAACCATGTTGTTCAATTGCACGCGTTCATTTTTCTTGCGGGTTGATGGATTTATATTTGATTACTTTAAGTACATTTTCCAACATTTTTAGTAACACTTTGTTATAAAAATAGCAAAAAACAACGGATTTTTTTCTCATGTCTGAAATAGATTAATAAATGCGTATCACTTGTTGCTCGAGAAATTGTACAAAATAATGCACTTGTACTGAGATGTTGATGCGTCTAATGCACGCGTGCATTATTTTGTATAATTTCACTCCCAACAAGTGATACGCATGTATTAACCTATACTTCGTGTACAAGCATTAAATAAGCAGTACCCGCTGCTCTAAACTTGGAAGTGATATATTTTCTATTAATCACAATGGCCTTTATACGACAGGTTCTATTATAACCTTATATGGTTCTACGGTATTAGTCCAGTCGAATGCTGAACATTTGCATAAAATGGCACATTATAGACTTACATCAACTTTCTTGGATTGGTTTAAAGATTACTTCACTAACAGAAAACAGATTATTGACTATAACAGTCATACATCTGCAACAAAACAAATTGATTCTGGAATGCCACAAGGTTCAATTTTAGGACCTCTAGGTTTCACAATATATATTAATGACATTCCAAATTCAATAACCGATTATGTTATTCTCTATGCAGATGACACACGTGCTTTTACATCACACCAACATATTGAAACACTTGATAATATTTTGAGTAATGGTCTAAGTAAATTAAACACATGGTTGAAGTCAAATAAACTTTCTCTTAATCTTAAAAAAACCCTAATTATATGCTATTTTGAACTCGTTATAAAACTAATCAAGTTAATGACAACTTCAAACTTTCACTTAATAACGCAGAATTTTTGGGTGTATACTGTTGATCAAAATCTGACCTGGAAGAATCATTATTGATGAACTTGCGAAAAAATGTTCAAGAAGCATAGGAATATTGTATAAGGTCAAAAGGTATTTTCCTGAAACAGCACTTTTAACCCTTTATAATATATACACTGGCTCTTTCATATAGGCTATTAATTATGGTATTACTGCCTGGAGTAGTGTTGGTAAAAATAAGCTTCACATTTTACAAAAACGTGCTTTACGGGCAGTCAGTAACAGCAGAGGATGATTTAAGGAAGCCCCATCATGCACTGCAAACGTGTTATCACTAGAGTTTCAACTGCTACTTTACTTTTCAAATCCCATTGAATTCTGTGCAAAAGATGTTGTTTAAGAATTGTGCGTGTGTCATTATTACTTGGTCGATTTCAGAACAAAAGCGATGTATGCATAAAGGATTCACACCTTCTGTAGGTAATATAAAATGTGAAATCGACTAGCATTTTGAATGCGTTTTTATTGTAAATATATCAGTCCAAATTCGAATTTAACCATGCCCGTCAATGCAATGTGCGAGCAGTGGTGTCATGTTCACTCACACAGCTGTGCTAACCGCAAGTCAACACAGTGGCGTGGTGGGAAGTGCTTAAAGGCCCATTCAGTGATCCCGACGATCGTAAAAATCATCAAAATTCAGATTTTGGTACCTTTGTAATTGGCATAGATGTGCTAACATAGCCTGCTAGTGGTTCGGTCGAAAGCCGTGTATTTTAGACAAAATAAAGCATTTGCATGATTCTGGACTTTTGATACTGACAGTACAAAAAGTCCGACTCGAGATCGAAAGAAACTCACTCTCCACCGTACCAACACGCGTTGCGTATTGTTTCTACTACTTATTACATCAGTAGCTACTATTTTAAACAAAATACACAATTTTAACTGTTTTTTCATATTTGAATTGACCGTTAGTTTGCCTCGGTGACCTTTAATTGCTTATTTTGTTTTCTACTACAAAAATTAAGCGTCTGTTTTAAATCAATTTAGACTCTACTTCCCCGTGTTAGAAACACTGGACTAGGAAGTTTTTCCAGTCGATTGGTGGCGCACTGTACGAAAATCTCGATTTTCTCGAGTCGATCTGAGTTGAAGTAGAAAACCTTTCTAAAACTTCTGTTTTTGACTAATTTGTCGATGTATTCAGGGAAAAGTGGTTTAATGAAATTCTGTAGACTTATTCTTTATTTCTAAGCAACTCTGACAAATTTCCATTTTTTTTAATGTTCCTGTGAAATCACTGAAAGGGCCTTTAAATCATCCTCTGCAGTAACAGTGCTCAAACCCATTACAGGTGAGCGTAGAAACAAATTCAAAGTATAGACCTCTGGAAAAGGTAATGTAATGGGTTTGAGCACTTTTAATTCCAAAGTTAGTCACCTGAAAAATAATGCTTGTTATATTACGCCCCCACTATTTATAGTGGTTGAGCACTTTCGACTACTTTTGGAGTAGAGGCTGTGCTTGAATGGCTAGGTTTGTCATGGTTTTGACACCACAGAATGTGTATACATGCATATGCTTTTGTGTTAAGTTGAAACCATGAAAAATTATCCGTCTGATGATCGGTATACCCAATGATCGTAAGTGAGGGTATGCTGTGAAACTAGTAGTAACGGTTGCCTTTTCCAGAGGTCTATACTTTGAATTTGTTTCTACGCTCACCTGTGATGGGTTTGAGCACTTTTAATTCCAAAGTTAGTCACCTGAAAAATAATACTGAATTTTGAAACCATGACAAATTATCCATCTGATGTGTGAACTGGGAGTATAGCAAACTCCATTATCAAAGTTAATATATATAGTCCAATAAATTCCCGTAACAATCGTCCAAATCATGTCAAATTTGATGGATTTGGCACAGTACATATAGCGCTGATCATTATAGCTATGGAGGCATTTCAACAGCACCTTTATTTGGTGGGAAAAGGTAATGCAATTCCTTGGACATTGAAGTCGGTGCTTATAATAAACTGACCCTGATTGCAACATAAGTTAGCTTGATATAGATTTTGAAGGTTTACCCAAAATACTGACTTAATGGTCTAATGGAACCCTGGAATTATGGAAACTTTTGGGCTCATAACTTCTAAATAGTTGGTCTAAAGTGCATAAAAGTATACATATTTAGAATGGCAAAGACTTGATGAATCTACCTGTGAGGTCAATTTTCGGCAAAAATACTCAGTTTTGGAGAAAATCCCCTAAAACAGGTTTTTTGGTCCAAATTTTTTCGGTCACCATAACAAAAAATTTTGCGATTCATTTTTAAAATTAATTTCTAAAAAACTAGATAAAAAAATTCTAGGATTTGTTTGTTATTTCCTTGGATTTTGACCAATTTTGAGAAATTTGGACCAAAAAATGGTAAAAAATGCTAATTTTGCCCAAACATCATAAAAAGCATGATTTTCGGCCAAATTTCAAATACTTTTGGCTAAGTTGATAAAAAAAAATGACTCAAGAATTTTTGTGTTACATTGTCTGAAAAAATTTGAGCCAAACAACCACCGTCTGGGGGGATTTTCTTCAAATATTAGCATTTATATGCCCAAATTTGACCTCACAGATGAATTCATTTAGTGTTTGTCATTCTAAATATATATATGGTCATTTCCAGCGAAAGCGGGACAAAATTCTCTCTATGTTAACTTTTCACCTTAAAATGTCATTAATAAAGGAAATCACGTTATTGATGGAGCATATCATGTCACGTCCAATGTGCTCTCTTTGAGCATATAGGCCTTTACTAGCAAGCCATACCAGGGAACAAGTTATGATGGCCTAAATGAATTGACGTTACTCACGAATTCAAAGATAAAGCACCATATATGTCATTGAATATCCTTCAATCAAAATTAAATTATTACCATTAGAAAGAAGTTTGCATGATCTCTCATCAAATGTAAAACGATTGAATTCCACCGAAGTTTGTGGACTCTAGAGGCCATTAAGTCAATTTGGCTAATAATTTTGTTACCCGCGTATCAAAAGTAAAATGGTCGTTCTGAAAAATGTTAAGTGAATATGCCGTAAATGACTATATCATAAGACGAAGTTTCGTACTATGATTCTGAGGTCCAAGTGATTATTTTATACAAATACATTTTAACCATAAAATTCCACAAAATCATATATTACCCACGTATCAAATGTTATCCACGAGTCCAGCAAATATAATTGCCATAACTTAAATTAACATTTAATGACCTTGGACACTGAATTTAGTTTGACAAGCGCTTAAAATTGTAAATCGTATAAATACGTTCACCGCTTTAAAAAAATCTACGAGGGTAAAAACTTTTGATACCCACGAATCCCGAATAGATGCTAATCTTGAAAACAAGGAGAATATCTATTTTAAATCTAAATCAGCACATATTCAAGCCATGGGTATGCTATAATTTTTACAGTACTTATAATTTATGCACCTAAGAAACGCAAACCCCAAACGGTACTATATAGTACTTTTAGCTTTACCCACGAATCCAAGGATTTACTCGTAAATTAGATGTTTCTTATTCATCTTAAAAATTTGAACATGCGAAATAGGTTCCAAAACAGTCCTGTTTAATAGCGTCCTCTTGAAGGTATAGTGAAGCTGTATCGTGAGGTTTTGATTGATTATCCTAAATTATCATTTTTTGGGTTAATGCAATTGGTTAGAGAAACGGGAATCATTGAAACACAATGGAGGTATAACCAAATGATGATTTCCAACCTTCTGTAACATGTTCTATTTTGCCGCTTACCATTACATACCTCCAGATATATGTGTTACCCACGAACATTTTGGTTACCCACGAATCCCTACTGAATTGCATAATTTCGAGCCAAACAAATGACTCAAGTAAAACGAAGAAAATTGCCATTTCATTCCAGCACCTACAATGCGTGTAGCAGCTAGCCGATTGTATTATTATCATGAATATTGGCGTAGTTTTACACAGCTAGGACGAACAAACAAAGCGCAAGAAATAGCGATATGCACATAGTTAATCTGTCAAGGCGGATGGCGTCTACAATGCGTGTATAATCTCGCCGATCGTATTATTATCATGATTATTGGCGGAGCTACACGCAGCTGATGAAATGTACAAACAAGACGTAAGACAAATACAGGGTGATTTAAAATGAACTGTACCCAACTTCACCCAATTTTTTATATATATTTGCGGAGATTGTACATATCAAAAAACTATCATTGAAAGCAGTGATAAGTGATAAGTGTAGTAGAAATTTTGAATTTTGATAATACGTGGTTTTAGTCAGAAGATATCGCATTTTCAAGTTATCATCCCATTTTTAGACCAACACACGGAACTAGGTTTATCCGTGTTCTCTACCGCATTAACAAAATCCAACTACCATGACTACGTACATGTACAGCAAAACCAAAAAGACAAATGTTATTTCGCATTATTAAATCAATAATATTGATATTCAATTACAATGTCAGGTTGGCAAAGATTACATGTTAAATAATACATGTAGAACAAAGGACCCGTTGACTTGAAATTGTAGAGGGAAATTTGAATTCAAATAGAAATTGTGCTGGTGCAATATCCATACACTCGTAATTGAGACCTGCTTTTTTCACCAATAATAGGAAACATAGCCTACTTCCATATTACAGCTTGCAATATAAAATTATTTAAATGTTGGTAAGTATTTAATTTTAATTCTATTTATTTATCAATTCATCTTATTTTTTCATTTTTAAAAAACATGTGCAATTTATGTTGGACTGAAAGTGTCTGAGGGCAATTGAGTGAGCAAAAGGCTGTAGAACAGATAGTTTGAATAAAATACTCATCCGTGTCCAAATGCGTTTTTGGTGTGTTTTCTAAGAATGTACTTTTCTTCAAAACCGTTAGAGGTAAAGACATGATTTTTTCACCAATAATAGGAAACATACTATCCTGTTACAGCTTTCAAACCCAAATTATTTAAATGTCGGTAAGTATTTTATTTTAATTTTTGAAATTGGGTACAGTTCATTTTAAATCACCCTGTAGCGATATGAATACAGTTTATACGGTACGTCACCATGATTCACATCGTAACTCACGCACGCGATGTGTTTATCCATCACTCGATCAGTGCGCTTAAAATAAAACCGGAGTGAGCTTAGATCTCCGGGTTTATAAGAAATGTTAAATTTTACTGTAATTAAAGCACTTCAGGCTTAGTCTTTCACAGGGCATTTCTGTACACGAAAGCAGGTTCAAAACTGTACAATATTTATTGAACCCTATAATATTAGGTATTGATATATGATATAAATTGGGCCTATTGGAGTACATCCTTGGGCCCAGTATAGTAGTGTCCAATTATTTAATACATACTGGGCTAAGGGGTGTTATGGATGACAATGATGGGTGCATAAAATGATTATGCAAGATTGGCAATAATTATGTGTGAACTGTCCCCCACCCCTCCCCCACCCACCACCACACCATTTATCAGCGAATGTGGCATAGGCCTAATATGTGTGCATACTGGGTACAGGGGAAGTTGATTACCTGTCTGGATATGCATTAATAAACTTTACAAACATTTGCGATTTACCATTTATTCTGTTTTTGACCTGAATTAACCCTATTTTTGGATCACTTTTAGAATTAAAATTATAAATTATCTTGCACCTTTCTTGCGCCTTTCGCGCATCAGAAAATAACTATGCAAATGTGTATCGATACCGATACACCTGACTGCCATGATGTATATAGGTGCAGTGCTATGAATCACTGTTTCTAAACAATTCAATAATTCATATTAGCCTCATATAATGGCTAAAATATCATTTTGGAGATCAAAGATAAATTAATGAAAATCTTACCTACTTTACCCAAAATAACTTGTCGCAACTAATTTTCCTTTTTTGCTCGTATGGCTGCCAATTTCGTACATATATATTATACGGAATATATAGCAAAATGTCATTGATTGAATTTTCCGCTCCAACGAATACCAGACACAGATGACCACAGTACAAAAGATTTTGTTGTTTCAAGTTCAGGTCCAAGGTCAAAGTGAAACTGGTGATCTGTACCATTTCTAAAATATGCACTGGACCTACTACAAAGAGTAATAAAAATTCCCTTTAAAAGGGAAAGCCAGCCTCAATGTAGAAGTGCTCTTGTAATTAGATTGGGTCACCGTGAAAGGCATTTTTACACACATAAAAATCGGACCTTCATTAATATGTAAAAAATACCAAGTATAATGATGTTGTGTATAATTTCGACAATTTTATACACAGGTTAAGTAAAATGTCATCAAATTGTTTTACCAGTTGTTATGTAATTTTAAAATGCACCTATTCGAAAGGCAAAACATATAATATTGGGCAGATATTTTGCTGAGTTTATGTAGTTTTTACCTATTTCAGGTAAAAATATACAGCGCCGACCGAAAGCAATGGCGGACACGACGTGTATGTGATCGTGTAGCGCATGCCTCCTGAAACATCATTCAAATAGGTAGGTTTAGGAGTCATTAAGCTTGAACCAAACTGGAGATTCGATCGATAAGTTATGCATGGATTTCTTTGACACGTTAAAAATGGCTATTTATGGGTTCATTTACTAGATTTATCAACATTGGAATTGACATTGCAGCGCAGTGCCGCGATCATGATTATGTGCTACGACAATCATTGCAGTACGATACTATCATACTGCAGTTACTGTCCGTTTTCCTATACACAATACACAGTGCTCTCACCATTGACGCGCGACCTTTACAAATAGTCTATGTTAGAAGTATATTGCATTTGCCTAGTTAGGTTAGATGTTCAGAAGGGGTCGCACTTTCGTAGAATATGAGTGAGGGCAAAGCATAGCTAGCTCATAGCTAGCCAACTCCCCGTGTTAATTGAATGGAGATTTGACCGAAAATATTGAGCTATATTGGTAACGGACCGCTCCGTTCTGAAGGATACCACAAAAGCTACATTTATACTATTCTACGAAATTCTAGAAAATATAGTTTTGTAACATGTCCTAAATTTTTAGCTAATTTAGGTGTTTGGAGAGGGTCGCACTTTTGTGTTTTAGGAAGGATATGTAAACGACAGATAACACCAAAAATATGAAGAAATTATTTCCAAGTCAATAATCATTATGTTGCTCATTTTCAAGAATGCTGGTTAACAAAAAGCAGGCCATTGTCTCATTTCGTGAACAAAGGTCCACTACCATTGTTTCCTTTCGTTTCCTTTATAATCGGTTACCCAACTGAAGCTATAATACCAGCATTATTGCGATATCGCACGTGTAAAACAGACACATGTGCACAACCAGAGAAGATCCGATTTAATCAGTTGAGCTGTTTCAATGAGTGTTATCTTGGTTTAATAGCTTTTAATGGGGTTTAAGTCCTGCAACGGTCGAGATGAATTCTACTGTAGACATGACTGCACCATGTACTGTACACTGCGCCCGGACACTGCGTGTATAGCCATGTGTGTTTAGATAGATAGCGATGTAATATGGTGTAGACGTGATATGCATTGAAATGACTGCCTACAGTACCAAGTGTGGGAATTAGGCTTGAAGCCTTGAAGTGACAATGCATTAGTGTAGCATTGTATCGTACATGTAAGACATGCGAGAGAGAAATGCTTTACATTAAACATTCACTAGATAGCGGGTTGAACTGATAAAAAAGAAAAAAAAATTCATGCACGAAATTGTATTGTTGAACGAATCTGACAGTTGACCAAGATCTGATGACTTCAAATCTATCATGAATTATGTTTCAGCAAAAAACAAAACAGAAAGAAAGAAAGAAAGAAAGCCCCAATCCTACCTAATAATAAAGTATTTTTTTGCTTAACTGGTATGTTTTTACAAATTCAAGGTTGTGTCAAAAATATCTATTTGTTATGGGACTCATATGCTACATAAATATATTTTTTACATAAGTTGTGTAAAACATTACATAACAATTTTGTAGTAAAATACCTAATGGCTAAGGTAAAAAAATCTAAATAAAAGATGTGTAAATATTTTACCTAATATGCATAGTATTTTTTTACTTATCTGCTATGTTATTTTTACATAATCCATGGTTATGTAAAAAATACCTATTTGTTTTGGAGTTCATATGTTACCTAATGTTATGTATATTTTTGCATAACCTGTGTAAACATTTTTCTGTGTGTAGGATCACGCTTACATCCATCATGTTTCATGACAGTCCACCAAACCATTAATAATGAGAATATGCACACTGCTGAAACAACAAAAAACAATAACTCCTATAATTCCTGTCAACTCTTATAATCATTACTCCATATTGTTCTATCTTTTTGTCTTTTCTGCCTTTACCCATGCTTATTATTAAGAAATACACTGCAGTTTTTAGTTAAACCTCAGCTTATATATGCACTTAATTTTATATTAAAAATTATATAGAAAATTTATATTAATTCGCAATGTATACTTTACTATAGTAGATAGTAGCAAGCACCATATGTGACACGATCTGGTCCATGGGGGCCAAAGGAGGCATTTTTGAAAATTGAGTTATTGTAATTATTACCTTTAACATACAGTAGGCTATCATTTACTGAAAACACCAAAGTGAAGTTTTTTGATGTATATTTTCTTATGTATTTTATTTTTTTTTTACTCCATATTTTTACCTTTATCTCAGTTTCAAATTTGCCGCCTTTGGCCCCCATGGACCAGATCGTGTCACATATAAATGTATTTAATCTAAAGGTCTGATTACTCACTACAATCCTCATTATTAAACTGTATTTTTTTCCGACTGTATTGCTTGTTAGTTATCCTACAACCTATGGACATGGACGATCGCACATCACAACTTCGCGAGATTTAATAAATTTGACCAGAATAAAAACAGGTTTTTAGCAAGGAAAAAAATAAAAATAAAGATTCCTGAAAAAACCTCATGTAATGACATAAGCATATAAAAATGGCATAATCATTGAACAAATTAACACAGTAATAAAGATTACTAAAATAAAAGTACTAATGCCGTAAACTAGAAAGAGAGCAAAGCACAATGGGGAGAGATGCAGCAAGATAAGATTACCACACATCACAATTTGTAAAATTTGACCAACATTATAAAGAATGTCATAAAACAAGACTAAGCCATCAAATGAGCAGCACACTAATTATGTATTACACGGGTTTCAATGGGAAAATGGCTAATTTCGGGTGGAATTTTCTCGTATTCAGAACTCTCACAGTTAAATGCCACTAACATCAGGTGGAACTGTATGATTTAGATGCCAAATGATCAAAAACTCAACATAGGTTGACCTGAGACTTTTCTTGTTTTAACTCACTGAACCGTTAACACCTTAAAATGGCAGTGCGCCCTCGAAGCTGAAAGTTACAATATGGTAGGGCGAATATTTACTAAAAACTAAAACCGTGCGTATTAATTTTGGTACTATTACAACAAAAATGTCATATAATGAGAGAAAATTGACCATTTTGAAGCATCAAATCCTAAAAAGTACTTTTTTGGCTATATAACTTTATCAATTTCAGCGATTTTAACGCAGTCTTTTCAGATGCCATGCAAACAAATAGTTACTCGTCGTATTTCCATGTATCGCAGACCTATTAGTGGTATGTAACCAAGTGTTAAAGAACATTGGTAAAATCAATGAATAGATTAATGCACAAGTATGGCTTAAAGAACTAAATAGATTCAAGAAACAATAATTATAAGCTAACCAAACTTGGTTCAGAACATACCTCGATAACAGATCTTTCCGTGTATTTGTTTCAGGGGTGTATTCAGACAACTTCTCTCCCAGGGCTCAGTCATAGGTCCGTTAGTATTTCCCAGTCTCCACCTTGATGATACTGTTAATATATCTGTATCGTCTACTGTACGCAACCTGGGTGTCGTTTTTTACCAAAATATGACCTTGTCTCAGTATATCACCAGTTTGAGTCAATCCATTATCGTTCAAATTCGCAATATTTACAGGAGTCACAGATTCATAGATTTTGATACTTGTTAGATCTCTCATCATCTCCCGTCTAGCCTACTACAATCTTCTGTTAAATGGTATTAAAGAAAAAGGTCTGAATCGTTTACAGAAGCTCCAAAACAAATGTGCCCGGCTGATTTACCAACAACCAAAATCTTGCCATATCACCCATTTCCTCACTGACTTGAACTTGACTGGCTCCGTATTGAAGACTTCTCCTGTGGGTGTGTAAGTCAATGGATGGACTCTGTCCCCAGTACATGAAAGAATGTCTGGTGGTGAAAAAACCTCGTCTTGGGTCAGTAACCACCCGTTTCTTGAACCTTGAGGTCCCTAAGACACATAAATTGTAATATTCTCCCAAATCACATTCGTAATTCTCCAACATTTGAAACCTTCAAATCTGCTCTCAAAACTCATCTGTTTCATGTTTCCTATGTTTAGTTTCTCTTGTTTATGCTGCTTTTTTTTATATTTTTTTTTAAATTTATTTATTGTGCTTTGAATCCAGCGGTAAAGACGCTTTATAACTGTAATGTAATGTAATGTAATGTAATGTAATGTAATGTAATGTAATGTAATGTAATGTAATGTAATGTAATGTAAAATGTAATGTAATGTAATGTAATGTAATGTAATGTAATGTAATGTAATGTAATGTAATGTAATAATTGTAATGTAATCAAATTAGGAAAAAGCAGAGTTGATGTAACGAAATTTGAAGTACCTTTAGGCCCTGGGCTAGGATCCGAAACCCTTCAGCAATTTGAAGTAATTGTTTTTTTGTTTTTTTAAATTTATTTATTCTATTTGCAAATGTGGTGTAATACTGACTCAAGCTCAGTTTTGTAACTGAAAAGCTGTGTTAGTGGGTGCTTTTGAAAAATGGTTGCCAAAACCCTTTAAATGACTAAAATGCACTACACATCTAGCTATTTTTAAAGTTATTACCATAGCCTTTGTGTAATTTCGCGTAGTAATTCAAGTCGTGCCGTTTAATTGATAAAAGGAGCTGCTACAGGACGATTTACAAAATAGTACTCGAATAACCACTTAAAATAATTACAAGCCAACGACAAAGTCGGCTTGTTCTGTCTTACGCCAATTCTTTCTTTCTTTCTTTCTTTTTTTTCTTTCTTTCTTTCTTTCTTTTTCTTTCTTTCTTTCTTTCTTTCTTTCTTTCTTTCTTTCTTTCTTTCTTTCTTTCTTTCTTTCTTTCTTTCTTTCTTTCTTTCTTTCTTTCTTTCTTTCTTTCTTTCTTTCTTTCTTTCTTTCTTTCTTTCTTTCTGGCAACCAGCCTCTTCTTCTACATGTTCTACAAACAAAAATGTGCTGAAGCTCTTATTAATGCATGTTAGTCAGTACTGGCATGGGTATTCAGGGTGTTCACAGCTTGACCATTGCTTGACCTTTGGCCCTGTATGCAATACAAACTAAATTTTAACAACAAGATATGTCAAGTCATAGTGCTGCATATGATAGACCTTTGTGAGACAAAACAAAAGGTCAATGGTGAACTCCTTGTACAATGTTTACTTTGGGGTCAAAAGGTCAAAATGTGTAAAATTTCAAACAACGAGGTATAGCAAATCTGAGTGCTGTTATATGATAGACCTTAGTGAGACAAAACAAAAAGTCAATGGTGACATCTTTGTACAGTGTTTACTTTGGGGTCAAAAGGTTAAAATGTGTGAAATTTGAAACAACGAGGTATGGCAAATCTGAGTGCTGCATATGATAGACCTTAGTGAGACAAAACAAAAAGTCAATGGTGACCTAGCTCTTTGTGCTTGGGGTCAAAAGGTCAAAATGTGTAAAATTTCAAACAGCGAGGTATGGCAAATCTGAGTGCTGCATATGATAGACCTTAGTGAGACAAAACAAAAAGTCAATGGTGACGGTCAAAGTTTAGGGGTCGAAGGTCAAATTTTGAAATTGGTCAAAATTGACCCATTAACGTTTTTTTTTTCTCAATCAGTAATAAACTGGAAATATGCACGACCTGTCGATACAAGGCCATTTGGATTGCAGCTTCCCACTTATACGGCATAAAGCTCTTGTCAGTGTCCAGAGAAAAACATATTGAATGAGAAAAACAGGTTTTGAATGCGCGGTTCTTGGTGCACTTCATTTATGCCGAGATATGACCCCAAAGAAAAAGTAATATCATATTTCATCATCCATTTCCAGTTGATTGTCACAATTTTGCTGCACTGTTTGAGTCCCCTGGTGCATGCAACATCTTACTATAAATAGGCTAATGTTGTATGTGTGTGTGTAAGTGGTTTATGTAAAAGGCTCCGTCAGTTGCGATCCAAATGTCGCCAAATTCATACAGGAGATCGAGGAATATACGGGAAATTGTCTGGACTTTTTTTGATTGAAATCGGTCAAGAATTGGCTGCAAAAACAGTGAAAATATGGGTAAAAACGGGGTTTTTGTTATGAAAAACTGCAGCTGGTAGGCAGCGCGTCGGCGCCGCGTGCGTAATGCGCACTACGCCAATGCGCGCGTAAACGGCGCAGAGCCACGCGACTTGCGAGCCAGAGACCATGCAGTGGACATGATAATATAGAAAGAAGGAAAAATACATAGAAAATAAAGGACACAAAGGTACATGGACGGATCACGGGATAATGATAACGGATGAACACGTCTGTAAGAGCCCAGTACGTAACAAAATCCCAGTACGTATCAATTTGATACGTATTGGGCTCAACCTCTTCTACCTAGAACAAAAAGTGGCAAAAAATAATTCATCCCGCCCAATACGTAACAAAACTAAAATTTGATTAAAATTACTTTATTCATACTCCCTCCCTCTGTAGTGGTTTTTGTTACGTAATGGGCTCTATACATTTTTTTTGTTTTTATTGGGCTCCGGTTGTTTTTCAAGCAAATTATGGATATTATGTGCATGTGTTTTTATAGAAGTACTTTATATTGACCCAGTAACTCATTTTGAGTCTTTCTAGAACAAAATATTTGACAGTGTTTTATCTCTAGACTTGGAATTTATTTGTTACGTATTGGCCTCTGGTTATTTTAAAAGGACATTATCATGATTAAATGCATGTTTTTGTTATAGAATTACTTTATATTGACTCAGTAAATCCTTTTGAGTCATTTTGAGTCTTTCTAGAAAAAAAAATTGACAGTGTTTTTTCTCTAGACTTAGAATTTATTTGTTACGTATTGGGCTCTGGTTATTTTTAAAGCAAATTATGGGTTTTAGGTGCATGTTTTTGTTATAGAATTACTTTATATTGACTCATTAAATCCTTTTGAGTCATTTTGATTCTTTCTAGAAAAAAAAAATTTTGACAGTGTTTTTTCTCTAGACTTAGAATTTTTTTGTTACGTATTGGGCTCTGGTTATTTTAAAGCAAATTATGGGTTTTAGGTGCATGTTTTTGTTATAGAATTACTTTATATTGACTCAGTAAATCCTTTTGAGTCATTTTGAGTCTTTCTAGAAAAAAAATTTTGACAGTGTTTTTTCTCTAGACTTAGAATTTTTTTTGTTACGTGTTGGGCTCTGGTTATTTTTAAAGCAAATTATGGGTTTTAGGTGCCTGTTTTTGTTATAGAATTACTTTATATTGACTAAGTAAATCCTTTTGAATCATTTTGAGTCTTTCTAGAAAAAAAATTTTGACAGTGTTTTTTCTCTAGACTTAGAATTTTTTTGTTACGTATTGGGCTCTGGTTATTTTTAAAGCAAATTATGGGTTTTAGGTGCATGTTTTTGTTATAGAATTACTTTATATTGACTCAGTAAATCCTTTTGAGTCATTTTGAGTCGTTCTAGAAAATTATTTTTTACAGTGTTTTTTTCTCTAGACTTAGAATTTTTTTGTTACGTATTGGTCTCTGGTTATTGTGGTGATTAGTTGCATTTTTTGTTTGCTATAAACTTACTTTATATTGACCCGGTAACTCATTTTGAGTCATTTTGAATAATTCTAGAACAAAGCTGATTATGGTTATTAGGTGCATGTTTTTGTTATAGAATTACTTTATATTGACTCAGTAACTCATTTTGAGTCATTTTGAGTCTTCTAGAAAAAAAATTGACAGTGTTTTTTCTTTAGACATAGAATTTTTCTTGTTACGTATTGGGCTCTGGTTATTTTTAAAGCAAATTATGGTTATTAGTGTGTGTTTTTGTTATAGAATTACTTTATATTGACCCAGTAACTCATTTCGAGTCATTTGTGACTCTTTCTAGAGTCATTCTGAGTATTTTTAGAACAAAATATTTGTCAGTGTTTTTCGGCTGGATTTTTTTTGTTACGTATTGGGCTCTATACATTTTTTTTATGTGTTTTGGAGGTTACACTGTCGGTAAAGCTCTTTTATCCGGATTTTTTCGCATATATGGACATGAGCTGACCTCCAATTAATATTTATCGAAGAAAGAAAAAAAATCGAATGGGTCTAATTTTTTGTTACGTATTGGGCTCTATACATTCTTTATGGGTTACACTGTCGGTAAAGCTCCTTTATCCGGATTTGTTCGCATATATGGACATGACCTGACCTCCAGTTAATATTTATCGAATATTCGTATGGACATGACTTGACATCCGGTTAATATTTTATCGAAGAAAGAAACAAATTCGAGTGGGTCTAATTTTTTGTTACGTATTGGGCTCTTTACATTTTTTATGCGTTACACGGTCGGTAAAGCTCTTTTATCCGGATTTTTTCGCATATATGGACATGACCTGACCTCCAGTTAATATTTATCGAACAAAGAAAAAAAAAAAAATTCTAGTGGGTCTAATTTTTTTGTTACGTATTGGGCTCTATACATTCTTTATGCGTTACACGGTCGGTAAAGCTCTTTTATCCGGATTTTTTCGCATATATGGACATGACCTGACCTCCAGTTAATATTTATCGAAGAAAGAACAAAAATTCGAGTGGGTCTAATGTTTTGTTACGTATTGGGCTCTTTGCATTTTTTATGCGTTTTGGAGGTTACACTGTCGGAAAAGCTCTTTTATCCGGATTTTTTCGCATATATGGAAATGACTTGACCTCCGGTTAATATTTATCGAAGAAAGAAAACAATTCGAGTGGGTCTAATTTTTTGTTACGTATTGGGCTCTATACATTTTTGTATGCGTTTTGGAGGTTACACTGTCGGAAAAGCTCTTTTATCCGGATTTTTTCTCATATATGGACATGACTTGACCTCCAGTTAATATTTATCGAAGAAAGAAAAAAAATTCGAGTGGGTCTAATTTTTTGTTACGTATTGGGCTCTGTATATTTTTTATGCGTTTTTGAGGTAACACTGTCGGAAAAGCTCTTTTATCCGGATTTTTTCGCATATATGGACAGGACCTGACCTCCAGTTAATATTTATCGAAGAAAGAAAAAAAATCGAGTGGGTCTAATTTTTTGTTACGTTATGCGTTTTGGAGGTTACACTGTCGGAAAAGCTCTTTTATCCGGATTTTTTCTCATATATGGACATGACTTGACATCCGGTTAATATTTATCGAAGAAAGAAAAAAATTCGAGTGGGTCTAATTTTTTGTTACGTATTGGGCCCTATACATTTTTGTATGCGTTTTGGAGGTTACACTGTCGGAAAAGCTCTTTTATCCGGATTTTTTCGCATATATGGACAGGACCTGACCTCCAGTTAATATTTATAAAAAAAAAAAAAAAATCGAGTGGGTCTAATTTTTTGTTACGTTATGCGTTTTGGAGGTTACACTGTCGGAAAAGCTCTTTTATCCGGATTTTTTTCTCATATATGGACATG
The DNA here is from genome assembly GCF_039555335.1 of Amphiura filiformis. NCBI lineage: Eukaryota > Metazoa > Echinodermata > Ophiuroidea > Amphilepidida > Amphiuridae > Amphiura > Amphiura filiformis. The sequence goes on along the minus strand of NC_092629.1, from coordinate 54,944,211 downwards.
ACTTGACATCCGGTTAATATTTATCGAAGAAAGAAAAAAATTCGAGTGGGTCTAATTTTTTGTTACGTATTGGGCCCTATACATTTTTGTATGCGTTTTGGAGGTTACACTGTCGGAAAAGCTCTTTTATCCGGATTTTTTCGCATATATGGACATGACTTGACCTCCAGTTAATATTTATCGAAGAAAAAAAAATTCGAGTGGGTCTAATTTTTTGTTACGTATTGGGCTCTGTATATTTTTTATGCGTTTTTGAGGTAACACTGTCGGAAAAGCTCTTTTATCCGGATTTTTTTCGCATATATGGACAGGACCTGACCTCCAGTTTATATTTATCGAAGAAAAAAAATTCGAGTGGGTCTAATTGTTTGTTACGTTATGCGTTTTGGAGGTTACACTGTCGGAAAAGCTCTTTTATCCGGATTTTTTCTCATATATGGACATGACTTGACATCCGGTTAATATTTTATCGAAGAAAGAAAAAAATTCGAGTGGGTCTAAATTTTTGTTACGTATTGGGCTCTATACATTTTTGTATGCGTTTTGGAGGTTACACTGTCGGAAAAGCTCTTTTATCCGGATTTTTTCGCATATATGGACATGACCTGACCTCCATTTAATATTTATCGAAGAAAGAAAAAAATTCGAGTGGGTCTAATTTTTTGTTACGTATTGGGCTCTATACATTCTTTATGCGTTACACGGTCGGTAAAGCTCTTTTATCCGGATTTTTTTCGCATATATGGACATGACCTGACCTCCAGTTAATATTTATCGAAGAAAGAAAAAAATCGAGTGGGTGTAATTTTTTGTTACGTATTGGGCTCTATACATTCTTTATGCGTTACACGGTCGGTAAAGCTCTTTTATCCGGATTTTTTCGCATATATGTGACTGGACGCGGCGAATCAGCCGTAAAGTCGGCCCCGGTCAATTTTGTTTTATTTCGTGTTTAGAAAATATACACCATAAGCTTTAAAATGGTATATCATTTGACTTCAAACGATATCCAAAAGCGGGGTTATGATTTGTTGAACTCTGTTCCTTCAACAAAATTGTATTTTTTATCGGTTCTACATGTGTCTCTTTTTCTACATTTCTGGTAATAAATATCCAACAGTCATAATTGGCGGTCATAAATAATACCCAAGTCAACGAGGTTCAGAAATATCTTCTCATTGTTCATTGTTGATTATACATACCTAGATAAAATACAATGCTTTGTTATCTACCACTTGAACAGGATTTAGCCAAAGCAAACAAAGACAAGAACTATTCTATAGAAATAGGTAGAAGCTTATTATCCTCTTCAGCAGTAGTATTATTGATTGATTTAAACAGCGTTTGATAAGATACTTGTCGCAACGAATTGATACACCTATGAATACGACCTTCACATACATTTGACACTTTAACTCAAAATACAATTTGCCGAGTTTACGGCTGATTTGCCGCGTCCACTCACATATGGACATCACCTGACCTCCAGTTAATATTTATCGAACAAAGAAAACAATTCAAGTGGGTCTAATTTTTTGTTACGTATTGGGCTCTATACATTCTTTATGCGTTACACTGTCGGTAAAGCTCCTTTATCCGGATTTTTTTCGCATATATGGACATGACATGACCTCCAGTTAATATTTATCGAAGAAAGAAAAAAAATTCGAGTGGGTCTAATTTTTTGTTACGTATTGGGCTCTATACATTTTTGTATGCGTTTTGGAGGTTACACTGTCGGAAAAGCTCTTTTATCCGGATTTTTTCGCATATATGGACATGACTTGACCTCCAGTTAATATTTATCGAAGAAAGAAAAAATTCGAGTGGGTCTAATTTTTTGTTACGTATTGGGCTCTGTATATTTTTTATGCGTTTTTGAGGTAACACTGTCGGAAAAGCTCTTTTATCCGGATTTTTTTTTCGCATATATGGACAGGACCTGACCTCCAGTTAATATTTATCGAAGAAAAAAAAATTCGAGTGGGTCTAATTGTTTGTTACGTTATGCGTTTTGGAGGTTACACTGTCGGAAAAGCTCTTTTATCCGGATTTTTTCTCATATATGGACATGATTTGACATCCGGTTAATATTTTATCGAAGAAAGAAAAAAATTCGAGTGGGTCTAAATTTTTGTTACGTATTGGGCTCTACACATTTTTGTATGCGTTTTGGAGGTTACACTGTCGGAAAAGCTCTTTTATCCGGATTTTTTTCGCATATATGGACATGACCTGACCTCCAGTTAATATTTATCGAAGAAAGAAAAAAATTCGAGTGGGTCTATTTTTTTGTTACGTATTGGGCTCTATACATTCTTTATGCGTTACACGGTCGGTAAAGCTCTTTTATCCGGATTTTTTCGCATATATGGACATGACCTGACCTCCAGTTAATATTTATCGAAGAAAGAAAAAAATCGAGTGGGTCTAATTTTTTGTTACGTATTGGGCTCTATACATTCTTTATGCGTTACACGGTCGGTAAAGCTCTTTTATCCGGATTTTTCGCATATATGGACATGACCTGACCTCCAGTTAATATTTATCGAACAAAGAAAACAATTCGGGTGGGTCTAATTTTTTGTTACGTATTGGGCTCTATACATTCTTTATGCGTTACACTGTCGGTAAAGCTCCTTTATCCGGATTTTTTTCGCATATATGGACATGACCTGACCTCCATTTAATATTTATCGAAGAAAGAAAAAATTCGAGTGGGTCTAATTTTTTGTTACGTATTGGGCTCTATACATTCTTTATGCGTTACACGGTCGGTAAAGCTCTTTTATCCGGATTTTTCGCATATATGGACATGACCTGACCTCCAGTTAATATTTATCGAGGAAAGAAAAAAAATCGAGTGGGTGTAATTTTTTGTTACGTATTGGGCTCTATACATTCTTTATGCGTTACACGGTCGGTAAAGCTCTTTTATCCGGATTTTTTTCGCATATATGTGACTGGACGCGGCGAATCAGCCGTAAAGTCGGCCCCGGTCAATTTTGTTTTATTTCGTGTTTAGAAAATATACACCATAAGCTTTAAAATGGTATATCATTTGACTTCAAACGATATCCAAAAGCGGGGTTATGATTTGTTGAACTCTGTTCCTTCAACAAAATTGTATTTTTTATCGGTTCTACATGTGTCTCTTTTTCTACATTTCTGGTAATAAATATCCAACAGTCATAATTGGCGGTCATAAATAATACCCAAGTCAACGAGGTTCAGAAATATCTTCTCATTGTTCATTGTTGATTATACATACCTAGATAAAATACAATGCTTTGTTATCTACCACTTGAACAGGATTTAGCCAAAGCAAACAAAGACAAGAACTATTCTATAGAAATAGGTAGAAGCTTATTATCCTCTTCAGCAGTAGTATTATTGATTGATTTAAACAGCGTTTGATAAGATACTTGTCGCAACGAATTGATACACCTATGAATACGACCTTCACATACATTTGACACTTTAACTCAAAATACAATTTGCCGAGTTTACGGCTGATTTGCCGCGTCCACTCACATATGGACATCACCTGACCTCCAGTTAATATTTATCGAACAAAGAAAACAATTCAAGTGGGTCTAATTTTTTGTTACGTATTGGGCTCTATACATTCTTTATGCGTTACACTGTCGGTAAAGCTCCTTTATCCGGATTTTTTCGCATATATGGACATGACATGACCTCCAGTTAATATTTATCGAAGAAAGAAAAAAAAATTCGAGTGGGTCTAATTTTTTGTTACGTATTGGGCTCTTTACATTTTTGTATGCGTTTTGGAGGTTACACTGTCGGAAAAGCTCTTTTATCCGGATTTTTTCGCATATATGGACATGACTTGACCTCCAGTTAATATTTATCGAAGAAAGAAAAAAATTCGAGTGGGTCTAATTTTTTGTTACGTATTGGGCTCTGTATATTTTTTATGCGTTTTTGAGGTAACACTGTCGGAAAAGCTCTTTTATCCGGATTTTTTCGCATATATGGACAGGACCTGACCTCCAGTTTATATTTATCGAAGAAAAAAATTCGAGTGGGTCTAATTGTTTGTTACGTTATGCGTTTTGGAGGTTACACTGTCGGAAAAGCTCTTTTATCCGGATTTTTCTCATATATGGACATGACTTGACATCCGGTTAATATTTTATCGAAGAAAGAAAAAAAAAATTCGAGTGGGTCTAAATTTTTGTTACGTATTGGGCTCTATACATTTTTGTATGCGTTTTGGAGGTTACACTGTCGGAAAAGCTCTTTTATCCGGATTTTTTCGCATATATGGACATGACCTGACCTCCATTTAATATTTATCGAAGAAAGAAAAAAATTCGAGTGGGTCTATTTTTTTGTTACGTATTGGGCTCTATACATTCTTTATGCGTTACACGGTCGGTAAAGCTCTTTTATCCGGATTTTTTCGCATATATGGACATGACCTGACCTCCAGTTAATATTTATCGAAGAAAGAAAAAAATTCGAGTGGGTGTAATTTTTTGTTACGTATTGGGCTCTATACATTCTTTATGCGTTACACGGTCGGTAAAGCTCTTTTATCCGGATTTTTTCGCATATATGGACATGACCTGACCTCCAGTTAATATTTATCGAACAAAGAAAACAATTCAAGTGGGTCTAATTTTTTGTTACGTATTGGGCTCTATACATTCTTTATGCGTTACACTGTCGGTAAAGCTCCTTTATCCGGATTTTTTCGCATATATGGACATGACATGACCTCCAGTTAATATTTATCGAAGAAAAAAAAAAAAAATTCGAGTGGGTCTAATTTTTTTGTTACGTATTGGGCTCTTTACATTTTTGTATGCGTTTTGGAGGTTACACTGTCGGAAAAGCTCTTTTATCCGGATTTTTTCGCATATATGGACATGACTTGACCTCCAGTTAATATTTATCGAAGAAAGAAAAAAAATTCGAGTGGGTCTAATTTTTTGTTACGTATTGGGCTCTGTATATTTTTTATGCGTTTTTGAGGTAACACTGTCGGAAAAGCTCTTTTATCCGGATTTTTTCGCATATATGGACAGGACCTGACCTCCAGTTAATATTTATCGAAGAAAAAAATTCGAGTGGGTCTAATTGTTTGTTACGTTATGCGTTTTGGAGGTTACACTGTCGGAAAAGCTCTTTTATCCGGATTTTTCTCATATATGGACATGATTTGACATCCGGTTAATATTTTATCGAAGAAAGAAAAAAATTCGAGTGGGTCTAAATTTTTGTTACGTATTGGGCTCTACACATTTTTGTATGCGTTTTGGAGGTTACACTGTCGGAAAAGCTCTTTTATCCGGATTTTTTCGCATATATGGACATGACCTGACCTCCATTTAATATTTATCGAAGAAAGAAAAAAAATTCGAGTGGGTCTATTTTTTTGTTACGTATTGGGATCTATATAGTCTTTATGCGTTACACGGTCGGTAAAGCTCTTTTATCCGGATTTTTTCGCATATATGGACATGACCTGACCTCCAGTTAATATTTATCGAAGAAAGAAAAAAAAAATCGAGTGGGTCTAATTTTTGTTACGTATTGGGCTCTATACATTCTTTATGCGTTACACGGTCGGTAAAGCTCTTTTATCCGGATTTTTTCGCATATATGGACATGACCTGACCTCCAGTTAATATTTATCGAACAAAGAAAACAATTCAAGTGGGTCTAATTTTTTGTTACGTATTGGGCTCTATACATTCTTTATGCGTTACACTGTCGGTAAAGCTCCTTTATCCGGATTTTTTCGCATATATGGACATGACCTGACCTCCATTTAATATTTATCGAAGAAAGAAAAAAATTCGAGTGGGTTTTTTTTTAATGTTGCGGCGTCCTCGGAGATTTACACTCTTTATGCACACGACGCTCGTCAGATCTCTGTAAGCAGATCTAGTTGAATATATGGACATGACCTGACCTCCAGTTAATATTTATCGAACAAAGAAAACAATTCAAGTGGGTCTAATTTTTTGTTACGTATTGGGCTCTATACATTCTTTATGCGTTACACTGTCGGTAAAGCTCCTTTATCCGGATTTTTTCGCATATATGGATATGACATGACCTCCAGTTAATATTTATCGAAGAAAAAAAAAAAAATTCGAGTGGGTCTAATTTTTTGTTACGTATTGGGCTCTTTACATTTTTTATGCGTTTTGGAGGTTACACTGTCGGAAAAGCTCTTTTATCCGGATTTTTTCGCATATATGGACATGACCTGAACTCCATTTAATATTTATCGAAGAAAAAAAAAATTCGAGTGGGTCTAATTTTTTGTTACGTATTGGGCTCTATACATTCTTTATGCGTTACACGGTCGGTAAAGCTCTTTTATCCGGATTTTTTCGCATATATGGACATGACCTGACCTCCAGTTAATATTTGTCGAACAAAGAAAACAATTCGAGTGGGTCTAATTTTTTGTTACGTATTAGGCTCTATACATTTTTTATGCGTTTTGGAGGTTACACTGTCGTTATCCGGATTTTTTCGCATATATGGACATGACCTGACCTCCAGTTAATATTTATCGAAGAAAGAAAAAAATTCGAGTGGGTCTAATTTTTTGTTACGTATTGGGCCCTTGACATTTTTATGCGTTTTGGAGGTTACACTGTCGGAAAAGCTCTTTTATCCGGATTTTTTCTCATATATGGACATGACTTGACCTCCAGTTAATATTTATCGAAGAAAGAAAAAAATTCGAGTGGGTCTAATTTTTTGTTACGTATTGGGCTCTGTATATTTTTTATGCGTTTTTGAGGTAACACTGTCGGAAAAGCTCTTTTATCCGGATTTTTTCGCATATATGGACAGGACCTGACCTCCAGTTAATATTTATCGAAGAAAGAAAACAAAATCGAGTGGGTCTAATTTTTGTTACGTTATGCGTTTTGGAGGTTACACTGTCGGAAAAGCTCTTTTATCCGGATTTTTTTCTCATATATGGACATGACTTGACATCCGGTTAATATTTATCGAAGAAGAAAAAAATTCGAGTGGGTCTAATTTTTTGTTACGTATTGGGCCCTATACATTTTTGTATGCGTTTTTGAGGTAACACTGTCGGAAAAGCTCTTTTATCCGGATTTTTTCGCATATATGGACAGGACCTGACCTCCAGTTAATATTTATCGAAGAAAGAAAACAATTCAAGTGGGTCTAATTTTTTGTTACGTATTGGGCTCTATACATTCTTTATGCGTTACACTGTCGGTAAAGCTCCTTTATCCGGATTTTTTCGCATATATGGATATGACATGACCTCCAGTTAATATTTATCGAAGAAAGAAAAAAATTCGAGTGGGTCTAATTTTTTGTTACGTATTGGGCTCTTTACATTTTTTATGCGTTTTGGAGGTTACACTGTCGGAAAAGCTCTTTTATCCGGATTTTTTCGCATATATGGACATGACCTGAACTCCATTTAATATTTATCGAAGAAAGAAAAAATTCGAGTGGGTCTAATTTTTTGTTACGTATTGGGCTCTATACATTCTTTATGCGTTACACGGTCGGTAAAGCTCTTTTATCCGGATTTTTTCGCATATATGGACATGACCTGACCTCCAGTTAATATTTGTCGAACAAAGAAAACAATTCGAGTGGGTCTAATTTTTTGTTACGTATTGGGCTCTATACATTTTTTATGCGTTTTGGAGGTTACACTGTCGTTATCCGGATTTTTTCGCATATATGGACATGACCTGACCTCCAGTTAATATTTATCGAAGAAAAAAAACAATTCGAGTGGGTCTAATTTTTTGTTACGTATTGGGCCCTTGACATTTTTATGCGTTTTGGAGGTTACACTGTCGGAAAAGCTCTTTTATCCGGATTTTTTCTCATATATGGACATGACTTGACCTCCAGTTAATATTTATCAAAGAAAGAAAAAAATTCGAGTGGGTCTAATTTTTTGTTACGTATTGGGCTCTGTATATTTTTTATGCGTTTTTGAGGTAACACTGTCGGAAAAGCTCTTTTATCCGGATTTTTTCGCATATATGGACAGGACCTGACCTCCAGTTAATATTTATCGAAGAAAGAAAACAAAATCGAGTGGGTCTAATTTTTTGTTACGTTATGCGTTTTGGAGGTTACACTGTCGGAAAAGCTCTTTTATCCGGATTTTTTCTCATATATGGACATGACTTGACATCCGGTTAATATTTATCGAAGAAAGAAAAAAATTCGAGTGGGTCTAATTTTTTGTTACGTATTGGGCCCTATACATTTTTGTATGCGTTTTTGAGGTAACACTGTCGGAAAAGCTCTTTTATCCGGATTTTTTCGCATATATGGACAGGACCTGACCTCCAGTTAATATTTATCGAAGAAAGAAAAAAAAAATCGAGTGGGTCTAATTTTTTGTTACGTTATGCGTTTTGGAGGTTACACTGTCGGAAAAGCTCTTTTATCCGGATTTTTTCTCATATATGGACATGACTTGACATCCGGTTAATATTTATCGAAGAAAGAAAAAAATTCGAGTGGGTCTAATTTTTTGTTACGTATTGGGCCCTATACATTTTTGTATGCGTTTTGGAGGTTACACTGTCGGAAAAGCTCTTTTATCCGGATTTTTTCGCATATATGGACATGACTTGACCTCCAGTTAATATTTATCGAAGAAAGAAAAAAATTCGAGTGGGTCTAATTTTTTGTTACGTATTGGGCTCTGTATATTTTTTATGCGTTTTTGAGGTAACACTGTCGGAAAAGCTCTTTTATCCGGATTTTTTTCGCATATATGGACAGGACCTGACCTCCAGTTTATATTTATCGAAGAAAAAAAATTCGAGTGGGTCTAATTGTTTGTTACGTTATGCGTTTTGGAGGTTACACTGTCGGAAAAGCTCTTTTATCCGGATTTTTTCTCATATATGGACATGACTTGACCTCCAGTTAATATTTATCGAAGAAAGAAAAAAATTCGAGTGGGTCTAAATTTTTGTTACGTATTGGGCTCTATACATTTTTGTATGCGTTTTGGAGGTTACACTGTCGGAAAAGCTCTTTTATCCGGATTTTTTCGCATATATGGACATGACCTGACCTCCATTTAATATTTATCGAAGAAAGAAAAAATTCGAGTGGGTCTATTTTTTTGTTACGTATTGGGCTCTATACATTCTTTTTTATGCGTTACACGGTCGGTAAAGCTCTTTTATCCGGATTTTTTCGCATATATGGACATGACCTGACCTCCAGTTAATATTTATCGAAGAAAGAAAAAAATCGAGTGGGTCTAATTTTTTGTTACGTATTGGGCTCTATACATTCTTTATGCGTTACACGGTCGGTAAAGCTCTTTTATCCGGATTTTTTCGCATATATGGACATGACCTGACCTCCAGTTAATATTTATCGAACAAAGAACACAATTCAAGTGGGTCTAATTTTTTGTTACGTATTGGGCTCTATACATTCTTTATGCGTTACACTGTCGGTAAAGCTCCTTTATCCGGATTTTTTCGCATATATGGACATGACATGACCTCCAGTTAATATTTATCGAAGAAAGAAAAAAAATTCGAGTGGGTCTAATTTTTTGTTACGTATTGGGCTCTTTACATTTTTGTATGCGTTTTGGAGGTTAACCTTTCGGAAAAGCTCTTTTTTCCGGATTTTTTTTTCTATATGGACATGACTTGACCTCCAGTTAATATTTATCGAAGAAAGAAAAAAAATTCGAGTGGGTCTAATTTTTTGTTACGTATTGGGCTCTGTATATTTTTTATGCGTTTTTGAGGTAACACTGTCGGAAAAGCTCTTTTATCCGGATTTTTTCGCATATATGGACAGGACCTGACCTCCAGTTTATATTTATCGAAGAAAAAAAATTCGAGTGGGTCTAATTGTTTGTTACGTTATGCGTTTTGGAGGTTACACTGTCGGAAAAGCTCTTTTATCCGGATTTTTTCTCATATATGGACATGACTTGACATCCGGTTAATATTTTATCGAAGAAAGAAAAAAATTCGAGTGGGTCTAAATTTTTGTTACGTATTGGGCTCTATACATTTTTGTATGCGTTTTGGAGGTTACACTGTCGGAAAAGCTCTTTTATCCGGATTTTTTCGCATATATGGACATGACCTGACCTCCATTTAATATTCATCGAAGAAAGAAGAAAAATTCGAAATTCGAGTGGGTCTATTTTTTGTTACGTATTGGGCTCTATACATTCTTTATGCGTTACACGGTCGGTAAAGCTCTTTTATCCGGATTTTTCGCATATATGGACATGACCTGACCTCCAGTTAATATTTATCGAAGAAAGAAAAAAAAATCGAGTGGGTCTAATTTTTTGTTACGTATTGGGCTCTATACATTCTTTATGCGTTACACGGTCGGTAAAGCTCTTTTATCCGGATTTTTTCGCATATATGGACATGACCTGACCTCCAGTTAATATTTATCGAACAAAGAAAACAATTCAAGTGGGTCTAATTTTTTGTTACGTATTGGGCTCTATACATTCTTTATGCGTTACACTGTCGGTAAAGCTCCTTTATCCGGATTTTTTCGCATATATGGACATGACATGACCTCCAGTTAATATTTATCGAAGAAAGAAAAAAAAAAATTCGAGTGGGTCTAATTTTTTGTTACGTATTGGGCTCTTTACATTTTTTATGCGTTTTGGAGGTTACACTGTCGGAAAAGCTCTTTTATCCGGATTTTTTCGCATATATGGACATGACCTGACCTCCATTTAATATTTATCGAAGAAAGAAAAAAAATTCGAGTGGGTCTAATTTTTTGTTACGTATTGGGCTCTATACATTCTTTATGCGTTACACGGTCGGTAAAGCTCTTTTATCCGGATTTTTTCGCATATATGGACATGACCTGACCTCCAGTTAATATTTGTCGAACAAAGAAAACAATTCGAGTGGGTCTAATTTTTTGTTACGTATTGGGCTCTTTACATTTTTTATGTGTTTTGGAGGTTACACTGTCGGAAAAGCTCTTTTATCCGGATTTGTTCGCATATATGGAAAGGACTTGACCTCCGGTTAATATTTATCGAAGAAAGAAAACAATTCGAGTGGGTCTAATTTTTTGTTACGTATTGGGCTCTATACATTTTTTATGCGTTTTGGAGGTTACACTGTCGTTATCCGGATTTTTTCGCATATATGGACATGACCTGACCTCCAGTTAATATTTATCGAAGAAAGAAAAAAAATTCGAGTGGGTCTAATTTTTTGTTACGTATTGGGCCCTTGACATTTTTATGCGTTTTGGAGGTTACACTGTCGGAAAAGCTCTTTTATCCGGATTTTTTCGCATATATGGACATGACTTGTCCTCCGGTTAATATTGATCGAAGAAAGAAAAACATTCGAGAGTTTCTATTTTTTGTTACGTACTGGGCTTTATACATTTTCTATGCGTTTTAGAGGTTACACTGTTGGAAAAGCTCTTTTATCGGGATTTTTTCGCATATATGGACATGACCTGACCTCCAGTTAATATTTATTGAAGAAAGAAAAAAAATTCGAATGGTTCTAATTTTTGTTACGTATTGGGCTCTATACATTTTTGTGCGTTTTGGAAGTTACATTGTCGGAAAAGCTCTTTTATCCGGATTTTGTTCGCATATATGGACATGACTTGACCTCCGGTTAATATTTATCGAAGAAAGAACAAAAGATCGAGTGGATCTAATTTTTTGTTACGTTATGCGTTTTGGAAGTTACACAGTCGGAAAAGTTCTTTCGCATGTATGAACTTGACCTCACCTCCGATTAATATTTATCGAAGAAAGAAAAAAGTGGAGAGGGTCTAATTGTTACGTTATGCGTTTTGGCTCCGACACTGTCGAAAAAGTTCTTTTTTCCGGATTTTTTCGCATAAATGCACTTGACTTGACCTCCGGTTAATATTTATCGAAGAAAGAAACAAAACCGAGAGGGTCTAATTTTTGTTACGTTATGCGTTTTGGCTCCGACACTGTCCGAAAAGTTCTTTTATCCGGATTTTTTCGCATTTTGTCTTGACCTCCAACATTTATCGAAGAAAGAAAAAAAAAATCGAGTGAGGATTAAAAAAAAAAAATTGTACAGATATAGAAACTAAATGGTTTTTTTTTTTAATTTAATTTTTTTTGAAAGACTAGTCTTAATTGATTATCTAACAAGTAGGCCTATTCAGTAGTAAAAATTGACAATGTCCCTAATGGATGAACCAGTATTTAATACTTGTTAGGATTTTTGAAAGCTGAAGGTTTAAAAAAAATCGACTGGACCGACCGGTCCATTTTGAACATAGAATAGCTTGTTATTTAGAGGGCGAATGCGTACGGGATGAGAATGTGCTGGGATGAAAATGTGCGGGCCGCGTGGAAATATACGTGGTGAAAGTGTGCGGGGTGAAGTGTCCAGTATTATCCCATACTTATTTATTATGAATCGGATATTCATATTGGTATCGGTACCTTGCGAAAAAGTTATATTCGATCATCGATTTTTATTACACAAGATAATAATTATCTAGCTCTGTTCAGTATGGGCGAATATCGTGAGTAATTATACAAAAAATATGTCCAATATACGATATTTGTTAATGTCACTGATATAATTTGATAACAAGCTATTTAAACGTGTGTGCAAATCCTATTGGGTGACGCACGTTATAAAAATGGAGAAATTATGAAAAATTATAAATTATTATCCTGGTGGGCCAGAAAATGTGTTATTTTAATGCTTACATTCTTAAGAGGGTTGTATTCTTTCTTTTTTATTTTAAATTGTTTTATTATTATTATTTTTCTCTCAAAACTTGCCCCTTCTCTAGATCGTGGCCCCATTTACTCCCATTTTTTATTTTACTGAGAAATTTGCTCAATTTTGCTGGGAGAATTTGCTTTAAAATGAGTATATATGGCCGTTGCCATGGAAACTGCCTTCACTTTGAATGCTCCTAATAGCTTAAAATTAAAGCTTGTATATCAATAATATAAAGTGTAATACAAACTTTTGTGATAAACATTTTCACTCCCCACAAACACTTTTGTGGGTCAACCAGGAATCAAATTTAAAAGAAGATAATCCATTTTTCTGGAATCCGTCCCCCCCCCTAGCCTCCTGTTATGCACACGGTGCGCCTAACTTTATAGGCCATAGGGGCCATATGCCTTTAACCATTATTAGTTTTCTAAATCACACCAGAAAGCATCAAATTAGTTCAAAGTAGTCGAATGTCAATTTTCCGGGGGGCTTTCCACTGAAGCTCTGGACCCCGACAGAGGCCTACCTAGCATTGAGCCCCTGGACCCCCTGTCGATGTCTTTGGGCACGCCCATGATATTCTTGCAGCAATTTCATGTTCAAAGGGAAGCAAGAAACGTCATTCCCTCCATAGTAATTTCTAACTTGTTTTTATACTTTTGTAGGCCTACATCGCGGCATCACATAATCAGCTGTACAGTGACTTGTTAACTCTAAAAGTAAATCTATGATTTTAGTGCTGTAACATTTTGACTGGATAATGTGAGAACCAGTACAAGTGTCAACCGAAAGCATTCGATAAAAACAAATCAAAAACAAAAAAGACCAAGGACTTGTTTTTAGTTTAAAACATCATTTTTTTTTACCTGATTGGTGGGGGAACCTGACAAGGGGAACGTAAAAATCGAGAAAAAATATGGAAATCCTCCATCCCCTTGCTGGCGTAGATATTAAATGACCGCTCCCTAAATACTGCAAAAATCTGAAATGTGTGAAAATCATAGATTTTCTATTATGTTGTCCTGCAATCACACCAAATTTGTCTGAAACCAATTAACATGAGTTTAGTGTAAGTTTGGCACATGTGTAAACATACAACAAATTTGCAAAAAGGGTTTTAAAAAAATCTGTAAAAAAAATCGTGCATTAATTGTGGCTTTTAAGGGGTATGCAAAATGAAGGGCAAATCTTCTCGTTCTATTGGTGGCATCGGTATCAATGTAACTTACATGCTTTTAAAGGTATATAGAAGCCAAAAGGTGGTACATCACTGGTGTTTTAAATTCACTTCATTTTGGAAAGCTTACTATCAACGGATTTCGTTAAATGCTAACACATTAGGGAAATAATGTTGATATGTAAAATGGAAATAAGCGCTTCCTGATTTCTTTTATGACTTCATGAACTTGGTGCTCCACACCTATCAAAAAACAAAGTGGTTAAAATGCTTCTATTTTCAATTTTGAGCTATATTTTTAACTTGCGACATTATTTCACTGAAACTTAATTAAGCCATAGGTAACAGGTTACCACAACCACACTACAGCAATTCTTGTCACCTATACCACCATATTAGGTAGTTTTTCGTAAGCTTCACTTTTGTGATTTTGGTAACTATTTTATATTTATGTGTCCAATCCATCTCAACTAGGCAATCTAAATTGTACTCACCATTTACATCCCAAGGTATTTTAGTATATCCACCTCACACCTTTTCAATATTATATCCAGTAAAAAACAAAATATTAAAATTGATGCCTCATTATAATATCACAGACTATCACAAGTTTTCAAAACGGATGCCTAAATTTGACCTATAACCTGACCTATGATGACATATAGCCTTTTTTCGCTCAGGTACACCTGAGTGAATATATACATCCAGTTTAGACCTTGGAATTAAAGTCGACCTTTGAACCTAAGTAGCTCCAAGTCAGGCTTCATCTTCTGCAAATGCTTTTGCTTTGTCTTCACTAAAAATATTTTATAGGATAATATTTGATAGGATAATGCCTGGTAATGGAAATGCAGACTATAAATGCTACCTACTAAATTAACCTCACTCCCTATGACATAGTTCATAATATATATGCAGCAGTGAGATATCTAACTTGAGGTGGGCATAGAAATTAGCCTCATTTCCCATGAAATTACTCATAAAACTGTTCTGTAGCCCATAGTGGAGGGTTTTTTTTACCTGGGGATGATATTAGTTTCAATAGTTATAGGTGTTGACAGATTGATAGTGGTCTGGAAGTTCAAGTTAGTAAATTACATACTGCTCAGGAACTTCTTTAGATCAGATTTTATTTGCCAGCCAACTAGATCAGTGTGCATGGCCAAATATACAATATCAAATGCCCATGAACTTCTTAAATTTGCATTGAGAGGTACTTGTTCTGACTGATATGGATTTGATATAATCAGCCCAGCATAACAACATTATTTACAACATTGAATTTTAAGGCCAAATGTTTATATCTTCTCCATTATTGCACACAGTATTTTGATGCATTATCTGAATAGGTATAGTTTCATACACGTAGCCCTTAAGGCTTCAACTTTTACTTT
This sequence comes from Amphiura filiformis, assembly GCF_039555335.1. Taxonomy (NCBI): domain Eukaryota; kingdom Metazoa; phylum Echinodermata; class Ophiuroidea; order Amphilepidida; family Amphiuridae; genus Amphiura; species Amphiura filiformis. The sequence continues at coordinate 54,928,870 of NC_092629.1, read as the reverse complement.
TCCTCTCTAGTTGAAAGTAAGTGGCCACTAATGTAATGAAGTTCTTAGCATTAACCAAAACAGGTCCAGTTTTAAACCTTTAACTTGTTGTTTTCATACAATTTTAATTGATTTTGTATTAAATTATACAAGTTTTTGGTTATTTCATGATCCCCTCCAGCTACATCATAATTTTGCACTTCTGTACCAAAAACAAAACCAAAAACAGATAAAATGGGATATTCTTATCATTTTGGATAATGATAATCAGCCTTCTGGAACGTTAACATTTTACTGTATTTCCTAAAAATCACCCAAGTCTTAAGAAACCTCATCATTATCATTATCTATCACACATCATATCATATCTATACATATCCCAACAGGCTCTACATTAGTAGATATGCAGTCTCTAAATATTGAAGAGCTAATCACCCTAGTGGAACGTTATATTTACCCTTTTAATCAAAATGCTTAAGGATCTTCACAATCTTATATCTTAATCTTATGTAGGCATACATATAAAAACAGTACCATTAGCCCTAATTATAAGAAACGCGACCTTATTCAACACCAACGACCTACATTGCATAACTATGTGTTCTAATCATGCCTGAGCACTCTCTTTTAAAGGGTTTTTATTAAATCTCTTTTCCTAACAACACATTATAGAAGGTATATAGTATTAAATTGACTATGCATCCATTGTGGAAAAGTTTATTTAATTTATTCAGTGTTATTTAGCATGCATTGCTGAATGAGTTTTCTAAAGATAGTATAACAAAGGATTTAATGTATTCTATTCATGTATTCTACTTAAAGAGAATAAATTATAGTTTGTTATGAAACATGTACTTCATAAATTTGCAACAAAAAAAAGAAGAGGGATACTGATCAAAATCATGGTATTATATCCCCTTAAGCAGAATCCATTATTACCTTCCCTGAGTCCTCGACCATACCCGTCCTGAGGGCCAGGTCGATTCGCACCCAAAACAATTCGGTCCCACGGCAATTCGGCCACAAACCACTTTGAGCACATGCAATTTCTGTTCCAAACAAAATCGGTAATTTACCAATAAACTGTATATGGTTTTTTAATATAAATGTTACGTTCATCATTAAACAGAGAAAATTAAAAGATATATCATGAAAGAGGACGCCCCAAAAGGACAAAAACATGAAACTATAGGAAGGAAGGAATATATGCTAGTATGGTGCCCAGTCATTCCTTTTTGATTGCGGTAACGTAACTTTGCGGGCTGCCGCTAGAAGGGGTGGGGTGGTATGGGTTGCGACACCCCTCCTCCAATTCTTAATGTTGTCGGCAAAAGTGACGGTTGTCGGCAAAACATATAGGATTGTCGGCAGATTACAAAAGCCAATGTGCGGAAGTTGTTGTTATACAATATTGTTATTGTAAAAGTAGTTAATAACACACACACACTTTTTAGATTCTTAAGCGCCCTGTCGAAAAAATTGGGATCTACAATTCACAATTGTATTAGACAGACCAAGATATTTCCGTCGGCAAAATTATGCCGTATACCCCCACCGCCCCCCCCCCAATCCGATTGGTCTAACGACGCCTCTGCTTACTTTCGGTCAGGGTGCCTGGGGCCGAAAGTAGATCGGGTGCACTGACAAAGGGTGTACAATGTTACTAAAGGTTCGCTATTCCGAAAAAACGGTTCTCTATTTCGAAGGTTATCTATTCCGAAAATTGTCAAAACACAAACAGGCTCTCTATTCCGAAAACAAAAAGGTTCTATATTCCGAATATGAAAAAAGTTCGTTATTCAGAATATGAACAATGGGTTCTCTATTCCGAAATCGAATAAAGGTTCTTTATTTCGAAACAAGTCACCGTGTTCTCTACTCCGAATATGAAAAAATGTTCTCTATTCGGAATATGAAAAAACATTCTTCATTCCGAAATCTAAATAGGGTTCTTTATTCCGAAATGAGTCACCGTGATCTCTATTCCGAATTATAAAAAGGGTTCATTTTTCCGAATCTGTCGTTGTTGAATCATGTTTGCGCCCTCTAGAAAGGTCCTTTGAAGTTGACTAAAGCACCACTAAACTAATGTGTCATGTGTGGGAGAACCGTAATAAATGTCTGGTTTAAAAAAAAAAAATTATTCGATAGAGGTATCTGGAGTTCCTCTGATTTCTTGTGAAGGTAGAGAATAGTTTGAAGTTTGTAACTGTGGAGTCTGCAATGTTTTGCACGTGAAGAACAATTATAGAAAATTAGCTAATTTGCATACAATTTGCATGGTCACCTCACCGTCATCATGCATGGTCATCAAGTATATTGCTAATCAGACAATCTGAAAATTCAACAAACTTTAACCATTATGTAGGCCTAATAATCACATATAATCACATAATCACTTACTTGGAATGAAGCAAATTTTAAACATTGCTGTTCCTTACCTACATAAATTTGCATACTACATTTTAACAATTTGGGCAATTTTACAATCTTGTAAATTTGCGTAGTTAGGTAAAATATAATTCATATTTCTTTTATTGAGTATAGCTATAATCAAGGAAAAACATTTCTTCAGAAGAAGGTTGGGGTCCGGGTGTTAGCGTATTCGTGGGGAATCTACTGAAGATAGCTGATGGCGATGTCATTGCTATCTACTAAAGATAGCTGATGACTATATGTGAAGTCATTTCTATCTACTGAAGATGGCTGATGGCTATATGTGATGTCAGTGCTACCTACTGATATTAGCGGAAGGCTATGTGAAGTCTTTGTTATCTGCTGAAGATAGCTGAAGTTTTTTTCTCACAAAGGAAACAGGACATTTCGCATCCCTACCATTTCACCCCCTACGTGCTGAACTGCTGGATATAGTGCCCACACACCACGTATCTATTAAAGGGAAACAGGACACTTCGCCTACCTGACATTTCGCCCCCTATATGCTGAACTGCTAAATACAGTGCCAACCCACCGAATTAGTTATGGTTAGGGTTTAGGGTTTGGACTTAAGGTAATGGTTTAGGGTTTAGGATATTCGGGTTAAGGTTTTCAGAGCGTAAGGGTAAGGGCGCTGCTTGTGGTTAGGGTTTTGGTTTGGGACTTGGGTTAAGATTTATAGTTATAGGGCTTAGGGTTAGGGTTAAAGGTTAGGGTTAGGGTATTGTCAACTTGATACAGTATTTGCCAATTTAGAAATGGTCATATAAAGTCATTGTTATCTATTGATATTAGCTGATGGCTATGTAAAGTCATATATATTTACTGAGGTTGCTGATGTGAAGTAATTGCTATCTACTGAAGATAGCTGATGGTTATGTAAAGACAGTGCTATCAAATGATAGCAGGTTGTTCTGTGAAGTCATTGCTATCTACTGAAGATTATATTTCATATTTTATTTCATTGTGGCATTTTTCCGAGGGGCGTTGAACCTCCTTGATATACGAGGGTCATTCAAAAAGTTCTACCTCCACTCTTATAACTTCTGTCCTGTATAAAATGATAGCTTCTTCAAGCTTAGCATAATTGTACATTTAAATGTTACCTACACATATTTACAGAACTTTTTGTTCATATGTCGTACGTAATTATGTATCATTCCATTATCCAAAGACGGAACCGAACCAAGATTGTGGGACAGTCCAGGACAGTCTGTGCACACATCTCACACAACACGCATCTCAAAGTTTGTTCGGTGCATCATGCAGTTATTGTTACCTACATGTATGCACACAACACAGGGGCACTCACAATAGGCAATTGACCCCTACTGGTAGCGCTGTGTTGTAGATATAGGAGATGAATTAGTTAGCGTCATATATCAAAAGTAATAAAAGCTATGATTTTAGTACTTGCTCTATGTTTCAATTACTTATTCTTTTCAAAATTTCTGAATTTTCAACCCGGTACATGCTTCAATAACGAGGACCATACATTTGTATGAGAAAGAAATCCTACCATCTATATCCAAACTCCCGTGTTATTCTAATGCACATTTTGCTTTACCGGACCGCCCTGGCTTGGGCGCATTTGGAAGAGGGGTGTCACGAAACCGTAATAGGTACAAACTTAGTACTTTCTGTCAATTAAGTATGGTTTATTCTCTACATGTCAATCTTAATTTCAATAGCATAGTCCTTAAAATAACGGGGGACCACCTTGATGAGTAAATGACAGCAAACCATTGCAAAATACCCCAAAACTCGGTCAGTGGAGCTCTGCCCGTACATGTCAATAACGTCATTATCCATTGGATTAGTCGACCGTAGCGGACAATTCGATCGCTCATTGGATTTATATTATCACGTGGTAATAAATTTGCATTGGACAATCGATTACTATAATGGTTTAGTACTGCATATCTCGGTTTAATCTTCACTAAGCGGGTTTATGGTTGGAAATGTCACGGTGAATTTGTCGTGGACATAACTGCACTATGGTTTTAACAAGCGATTTGTTACACGGGTATTGCTTCAGTTGGCTTCGCCGCTAAAAATATCAGAATAAAACCATTTTTTTTACATTAACACCTACACATGGAATAACCTATCAAAAATAACACTGTTTTTGTCTATAACTAATATTAATGGGATATCAAATGAAGTCGAACCATGAAACCAAAAAATCCTATAAACCCCATTTTTTGACACGCAAACCTCCAATCGCATACCATAACAAAATCTGTGAACTTTTAGTCCTAATGTATATGGCATATTGGATGGCCTAGGGAAAGCTAGTCCATATTTGCAAGACTATCCTTGCCTTCAAGGTAAAACAAACAGACTCATGTTACCCTCGGGCCATGGGCTGGCCTGGTGTCAGATCTTACCCAGGGAAAGATGACATTCCAATACGGTATGCGCCTATAAAAGAAATAGTCGGTACTTCATGTTTCTTCAATAAATAAATATTAATTGGAGATCAAATCAAGTAAATCCTTGCGAAAAATCCGGATAAAAGAACTTTTCCGACAGTGTAACCTCCAAAACGCATAACGTAACAAAAAATTAGACCCCACCCGATTTTTTTTCTTTCTTCGATAAATATTATCTGGAGGTCAGGTCATGTCCATATATGCGAAAAAATCCGGATAAAGGAGCTTTTCCGACAGTGTAACCTCCAAAACGCATCAAAAAATGTATAGAGCCCAATACGTAACAAAAAATTAGAACCACTTGAATTTGATTCTTTCTTCGATAAATATTAACTGGAGGTCAGGTCATGTCCATATAATTTAAGCGAAAAAATCCGGATAAAGGAAGCTTTTCCGACAGCGTAACCTCCAAAACGTAAAACGTAACAAAAAATTAGACCCACTCGAATTTTTTTTCTTTCTTCAATAAATATTAACTGGAGGTCAGGTCATGTCCATATATGCGAAAAAATCTGGATAAAAGAGCTTTACCGACCGTGTAACGCATAAAGAATGTATAGAGCCCAATACGTAACAAAAAATTAGAACCACTTGATTTTTTTTCTTTCTTCGATAAATATTAACTGGAGGTCAGGTCATGTCCATATATGCGAAAAAATCCGGATAAAGGAAGCTTTTCCGACAGCGTAACCTCCAAAACGCAAAACGTAACAAAAAATTAGACCCACTCGAATTTTTTTTCGTTCTTCAATAAATATTAACTGGAGGTCAGGTCATGTCCATATATGCGAAAAAATCCGGATAAAGGAAGCTTTTCCGACAGCGTAACCTCCAAAACGCAAAACGTAACAAAAAATTAGACCCACTCGAATTTTTTTTTCTTTCTTCAATAAATATTAACTGGAGGTCAGGTCATGTCCATATATGCGAAAAAATCTGGATAAAAGAGCTTTTCCGACAGTGTAACCTCCAAAACGCATAAAAATGTATAGAGCCCAATAAGTAACAAAAAAATTAGACCCACTCGAATTTTGTTCTTTCTTCGATAAATATTAACTGGAGGTCAGGTAATGTCCATATATGCGAAAAAAATCCGGATAAAAGAGCTTTTCCGACAGTGTAACCTCCAAAACGCATACAAAAATGTATAGAGCCCAATACGTAACAAAAAATTAGACCCACTCGAATTTTTTTCTTTCTTCGATAAAATATTAACCGGATGTCAAGTCATGTCCATAAATGAGAAAAAATCCGGATAAAAGAGCTTTTCCGACAGTGTAACCTCCAAAACGCATAACGTAACAAACAATTAGACCCACTCGAATTTTTTTTCTTTCTTCGATAAATATTAACATTATTGTGTGCGCTAAAACAGTTCTAATTATGGGTATTTGCACCAATTTTACGATAAAAAATAAAAATCCCCCTTTTCCTCCTTTTTGGAACATGTTTTTTATTTTACTTGGCCTTATCAAAATGATTTCACATACTGTAATAGTATGGAAAATAATTATGTAATATAATTTATGATTATAATTATAATACTACAAACTCTGTTCATACATGTATATTCCAATGAATTATACATACTAGGCGGTTACCCGTATTTGGCGGTTCTCGGCTGTCGCGATTACCTGGCTGATGTTGACTGTACCCACCACATTTCATGCCCATATGACAGTTTTTAGTAATTTGACCTTGGATGACCCCAAAATGACCTTCCAAAAATTTGATTCTAAAAGTTGACTGTACCCACCAAGTTTCATGCGCATACGACATTTTTACTAATTTGACCTCAGATGACCCTGGGTGACCCCGGATGACCCCAAAATGACCTTCCAAAAAGTTGACTACAAAAGTTGACTGTACCTACCGAGTTTCATGCCCATACGATAGTTTTTACTAATTTGACCTCAGATGACCCCTGGATGACCTCGGGTGATCTTGGCCCACTAACTGAAACAAACTTGTTCTGTCTGAGGTCCAGATGCACCCACCCACCAAGTTTGAGGAACGTGCGACCCCTAGTCTCCGAGAAAATAGGCGGAAAACAGTTTTTACTAATTTGACCTCAGATGACCCCTGGGTGACCTTGACCCACTAATCAATACAAACTTGTTCTGTCCTAGGTCAAGATGCACCTACCCACCAAGTTTTATGCCCATATGACAGTTTTACTAATTTGACCCCTAGATGACCTCTGGTGACCTTGACCCACTAACCAATACAAACTTGTTCTGTCCCGGGTCAAGACGCACCCACCCGTCAAGTTTGAGGAACGTGCGACCCCCAGTCTCAGAGAAAAACAGTTTTTACTAATTTGACCCCTGGATGACCTTGAGTGACCTTGACCCACTAACCAATATAAACTCGTTCTTCCTCATACCAAGCTGCACCCACCCACCAAGTTTGAGGAACGTGCGACCCCTAGTCTCCGAGAAAAGAGGCGGACAGATGTACAGACAAACAGATGTACAGACAAACAGATGTACAGACAAACAGATGTACAGATTCTGGTGAATTATAGTAAGATGCTGGACCTTTTGAACTCGCATATGCTATAGGTGAGCTAACGAATTAACCTTGGTCTCTAGCCAAATTCCAAAGTTATAGTGCATTAAAAAAAAAAGACCTCTCAGTAAAATCAGCATAATATACTACCTCTTACATGCATTCATGCTATATAGCTGGGCTAATTAGCTATAGGCCTAGGTAATTAGCTATTGCTAAGGTCGCGTATATGTGTATGCGCAATTAGCTCTAGTTTTTCTTTCTTCGATAAATATTAACTGGAGGTCAGGTCATGTCCATATATGCGAAAAAATCCGGATAAAAGAGTTTTTCCGATAGTGTTACCTCAAAAACGCATAAAAAATATACAGAGCCAAATACGTAACAAAAAATTAGACCCACTCGATTTTTTTTCTTTCTTCGATAAATATTAACTGGAGGTCAAGTCATGTCCATTATGAGAAAAAATCCGGATGAAAGAGCTTTTCCGACAGTGTAACCTCCAAAACGCATACAAAAATGTATAGAGCCCAATACGTAACAAAAAATTAGACCCACTCGAATTTTTTTCTTTCTTCGATAAATATTAACCGGATGTCAAGTCATGTCCATATATGAGAAAAAATCCGGATAAAAGAGCTTTTCCGACAGTGTAACCTCCAAAACGCATAACGTAACAAAAAATTAGACCCACTCGAATTGTTTTCTTTCTTCGATAAATATTAACTGGAGGTCAAGTCATGTCCATATATGAGAAAAAATCCGGATAAAAGAGCTTTACCGACAGTGTAACCTCCAAAACACATAAAAAATGTAAAGAGCCCAATACGTAACAAAAAATTAGACCCACTCGAATTGTTTTCTTTGTTCGATAAATATTAACTGGAGGTCAGGTCATGTCCATATATGCGAAAAAATCCGGATAAAAGAGCTTTACCGACCGTGTTACGCATAAAGAATGTATAGAGCCCAATACGTAACAAAAAATTAGACCCACTCGAATTTTTTTCTTTCTTCGATAAATATTAAATGGAGGTCAGGTCATGTCCATATATGCGAAAAAATCCGGATAAAAGAGCTTTTCCGACAGTGTAACCTCCAAAACGCATAAAAAATGTAAAGAGCCCAATGCGTAACAAAAAATTAGACCCACTCGAATTTTTTTCTTTCTTCGATAATATTAACTGGAGGTCATGTCATGTCCATATATGCGAACAAATCCGGATAAAAGAGCTTTACCGACCGTGTAACGCATAAAGAATGTATAGAGCCCAATACGTAACAAAAAATTAGACCCATTCGAATTTTTTTCTTTCTTCGATAAATATTAACTGGAGGTCAGGTCATGTCCATATATGCAAAAAAATCCGGATACAAGAGCTTTTCCGACAGTGTAACCTCCAAAACGCATAAAAATGTAAAGAGCCCAATACGTAACAAAAAATTAGACCCACTCGAATGTTTTTCTTTCTTCGATAAATATTAACTGCAGGTCAGGTCATGTCCATATAGGCGTAAAAATCCGGATAAAAGAGCTTTTCCGACAGTGTAACCTCCAAAACACATAAAAAATGTAAAGAGCCCAATACGTAACAAAAAATTAGACCCACTCGAATTGTTTTCTTTGTTCGATAAATATTAACTGGAGGTCAGGTCATGTCCATATATGCGATAAATCCGGATAAAAGAGCTTTACCGACCGTGTTACGCATAAAGAATGTATAGAGCCCAATACGTAACAAAAAATTAGACCCACTCGAATTGTTTTCTTTCTTCGATAAATATTAAATGGAGGTCAAGTCATTTCCATATATGCGAAAAAATCCGGATAAAAGAGCTTTTCCGACAGTGTAACCTCCAAAACACATAAAAAATGTAAAGAGCCCAATACGTAACAAAAAATTACACCCACTCGAATTGTTTTCTTTGTTCGATAAATATTAACTGGAGGTCAGGTCATGTCCATATATGCGAAAAATCCGGATAAAAGAGCTTTACCGACCGTGTTACGCATAAAGAATGTATAGAGCCCAATACGTAACAAAAAATTAGACCCACTCGAATTTTTTTCTTTCTTCGATAAATATTAAATGGAGGTCAGGTCATGTCCATATATGCGAAAAAAATCCGGATAAAAGAGCTTTTCCGACAGTGTAACCTCCAAAACGCATAAAAAATGTAAAGAGCCCAATACGTAACAAAAAATTAGACCCACTCGAATTTTTTCTTTCTTCGATAAATATTAACTGGAGGTCAGCTCATGTCCATGTATGCGAAAAAATCCGGATAAAAGAGCTTTTCCGACAGTGTAACCTCCAAAACACATAAAAAATGTAAAGAGCCCAATACGTAACAAAAAATTAGACCAACTCGAATTTTTTTCTTTCTTCCATAAATATTAACTGGAGGTCAGCTCATGTCCATATTTGCGAAAAAATCCGGATAAAAGAACTTTACCGACAGTGTAACCTCCAAAACGCATAAAAATGCAAAGAGCCCAATACGTAACAAAAAATTAGACCCACTCGAATTTTTTCTTTGTTCGATAAATATTAACTGGAGGTCAGGTCATGTCCATATAATGCGAACAAATCCGGATAAAGGAGCTTTACCGACAGTGTAACCCATAAAGAATGTATAGAGCCCAATACGTAACAAAAAAATTAGACCCATTTGATTTTTTTTCTTTCTTCGATAAATATTAACTGGAGGTCAGCTCATGTCCATATATGCGAAAAAATCCGGATAAAAGAGCTTTACTGACAGTGTAACCTCCAAAACACATAAAAAATGTATAGAGCCCAATACGTAACAAAAAATTTGACCCACTCGAATATTTTTCTTTCTTCGATAAATATTAACCGGAGGTCAAGTCATGTCCATATAGGCGTAAAAATCCGGATTAAAGAGCTTTTCCGACAGTGTAACCTCCAAAACGCATAAAAATGTAAAGAGCCCAATACGTAACAAAAAATTAGACCCACTCGAATTTTTTTTTTTTCTTTCTTCGATAAATATTAACTGGAGGTCAGCTCATGTCCATATATGCGAAAAAATCCGGATAAAGAGCTTTACCGACAGTGTAACCTCCAAAACACATAAAAAATGTATAGAGCCCAATACGTAACAAAAAAAATCCAGCCGAAAAACACTGACAAATATGTTGTTCTAAAAATACTCAAAATGACTCTAGAAAGAGTCACAAATGACTCAAAATGAGTTACTGGGTCAATATAAAGTAATTCTATAACAAAAACACGCACTAATAACCATAATTTGCTTTAAAAATAACCAGAGCCCAATACGTAACAAGAAAAATTCACTGTCAAATTTTTTTCTAGAAGACTCAAAATGACTCAAAATGAGTTACTGAGTCAATATAAAGTAATTCTATAACAAAAACATGCACCTAATAACCATAATCAGCTTTGTTCTAGAATTATTCAAAATGACTCAAAATGAGTTACCGGGTCAATATAAAGTAAGTTTATAGCAAACAAAAAATGTAACTAATCACCACAATAACCAGAGACCAATACGTAACAAAAAAAATTCTAAGTCTAGAGAAAAAACACTGTAAAAAATAATTTTCTAGAACGACTCAAAATTACTCAAAAGGATTTACTGAGTCAATATAAAGTAATTCTATAACAAAAACATGCACCTAAAACCCATAATTTGCTTTAAAAATAACCAGAGCCCAATACGTAACAAAAAAATTCTAAGTCTAGAGAAAAAACACTGTCAAAATTTTTTTTCTAGAAAGACTCAAAATGACTCAAAAGGATTTACTTAGTCAATATAAAGTAATTCTATAACAAAAACATGCACCCAAAACCCATAATTTGCTTTAAAAATAACCAGAGCCCAATACGTAACAAAAAAATTCTAAGGCTAGAGAAAAAACACTGTCAAAATTTTTTTTTTTAGAAAGACTCAAAATGACTCAAAAGGATTTACTGAGTCAATATAAAGTAATTCTATAACAAAAACATGCACCTAAAACCCATAATTTGCTTTAAAAATAACCAGAGCCCAATACGTAACAAAAAAATTTTAAGTCTAGAGAAAACACTGTCAAAATTTTTTTTTCTAGAAAGAATCAAAATGGCTCAAAAGGATTTACTGAGTCAATATAAAGTAATTCTATAACAAAAACATGCACCTAAAACCCATCATTTGCTTTAAAAATAACCAGAGCCCAATACGTAACAAAAAAAAATTCTAAGTCTAGAGAAAAAACACTGTCAATTTTTTTTTTTTTTTAGAAAGACTCAAAATGACTCAAAAGGATTTACTGAGTAATATAAAGTAATTCTATAACAAAAACATGCATTTAATCATGATAATGTCCTTTTAAAATAACCAGAGGCCAATACGTAACAAATAAATTCCAAGTCTAGAGATAAAACACTGTCAAATATTTTGTTCTAGAAAGACTCAAAATGAGTTACTGGGTCAATATAAAGTACTTCTATAAAAACACATGCACATAATATCCATAATTTGCTTGAAAAACAACCGGAGCCCAATACGTAACAAAAAATGTATAGAGCCCAATACGTAACAAAAACCACTACAGAGGGAGGGAGTATGAATAAAGTAATTTTAATCAAATTTTAGTTTTGTTACGTATTGGGCGGGATGAATTATTTTTTGCCACTTTTTGTTCTAGGTAGAAGAGGTTGAGCCCAATACGTATCAAATTGATACGTACTGGGACTTTGTTACGTACTGGGCTCTTACACACGTCCACATACACGCTATGAGAGGACGTAATAAGTACGGGAAAAAGCGGTACTATAAAGAAAAATTAAATTAAAATGACAAAAGAAGTACGAGTAATAGGCCAACGGTTAAAGTAACTAAATGAAACGGGCACGAAACAATGAAGGAAAGAAACTAATCAGGAAATGTAAGAAAAAAGAAGCTAAAATAATGAGAACATAATTAAATAAAAAACATGGAATTGGGAAATCACAAGCAGCAAATAAAAAAAAAGAAGCTAAAAGGGAAATGTAAGTAATAACAGATTTAAACAATAATTGGAACGGGGTTAAATAAATAAGTAACATGGAAACGGAAAATCACAAGCTAAGCAGCAAAAAAAATGTTCAAATGGGAACAAAATAGCCCCATGTAGAAGAAACTGAAAAGAAAGGAAAAAAGGAAATGTAAGAATAGACAGATTTATATAAATAAAATGTACCTTTTCAATGATTTTACCTGTTCAGTAATTCTTCCTGTTATAGTGAACGCTCCCATTTGCCGCGCGAAGCGCGGGTATCCCGCTAGTCTATATAATGAGCGATGTTGTGGAAAACCTTCTACGGGACTATGGAACCTGCAAAAGTTGCAGCAAATCGGTGAAAACAAATCATAAATGCAGACAGAAATGTCTCCTATCAGCTTTATCTGATAAGATTGGATATCAGGTCAGCTGCATAGGAAGGGTTATAGGGTCTATTGCCATTTGGTCTAATTCCCGTTTCGTCTGTATTCAATTGGTCTATTACCAGAAAGACTATCGCCATTTAGTCTAATAATCATATAGTCTAGTGTCCATATAGTCTAATATTGTTTGGTCTAATAACCAGTATGTCTACTAACCATATAGTCTAATAACCATTTGGTCTAATATTTTTTGATAACCATTTGGTCTAATAACCATTTGGTCTAATACTCCTATGGTCTAATAGCCATTTAGTCTAATACCATTTCGTCTAATAACCTGTTTGGTCTAATAACCAGTATGTCTACTAACCATATAGTCTAATAATCATTTGGTCTACTATTTTTGATAACCATTTGGCAGTAATAACCGTTTGGTCTAATACTCCTATGGTCTAATAGCCATTTAGTCTAATACCATTTCGTCTATTGGCCAATTCGTCTAAAAAATTGCCATTTCGTCTACTTTTGGTTACGGGCTGAAAATACATGTAATAAGGTGAGCATGTGGAATGAGATGAGCACATAAAACAAACGTACTACATGTATCAAATCTTATCTGACAGTAAAAACTAACATTTTATAAACAGAGGAAGAGGCTTACGCATCATACACTGGAACATGGAAACATTCACACATTACAACTAGCGCACGAGATCAAATTAATGATGCTTAATCGTTATTCTTAATATATCAATATACAGGGGAAAGAAGAATTACGCATCGCACACTAGCACAGTTAAACATGCATTTACAAATGGAAACATAACATGCATAGGCAGATATACCAGAGAAAAAAACTCCGGACATAAAAAGCTTTAAAAAAAAGACCATCGAATAGGCTGGGATAAACAGGTGTATTCACCTCAGAACCATCCCACCTAGAAAAGACCAAAATAAAATTTGGAAAAAAAATGAGTGGACTGCCAGGGGCAAAATCTTACATGGGCCTACAATTTGATCAGCGGCAAGCAGAAGACATCATGAAGACTTCAAATTCAATGACCCAATCAGCTTTTTAGTAGATATATATTGAACCATACCTTAAACATGTGAACATTGCAAAATACCCCTTTAAGGCGAACTTGAAGTAGAGGTATCTGGAGAAGGGAAGCAACGAGCATGTAGGTAGTTGGCTTAGTGGTAATGCATTGAGTTTCAGAACCGCGAGGTCCTGGGTTCGATTCCCAGCTCTGCCTACTTTTTTCATGGCTGAGAAAAATATCAATTTCTGAACTGCTAACTTATTTGGCGCGCGATCTGAGCTATTCCTTTTCTGATGGCTGTGTCTCTTGAAGGCACACCCCTCTGGAATCCAAACCAGGTTCCTGCCCATTACACATCCTTTAAGCATCTGGGCAAATGTTTATTTGGCAGATTACGATCGTGCTTGTGAAAGTAGGGCAATTGTGTTGATATCGTGTCGTCAACTCAAGCTCAAGTACCCCGTTTGCATTATTGTTTACAAACTTCAAACGGGGGTGGAGAGCCTCTATTTATTGCTGAGGTGAACCTTCCGAAATTTAAGTCACAAAAGGGCAACAGCATAACCCGTGGCTAGCACTAATCTTTCAATAGAAAATAAGGTCAAGCGAAAGGAGGATAATGTCGCATGACATCAAATTATTTTATGTTTATAATAATTGTAAAAGAAGATGATGCAAAAAATAACTAAATATTATCGATTTTGATTTCTATGATCATTCAAAAGCAAACAAAGCATGACCTGAGATAAAAATGTTCTATGATTTCAATTGTGCAAATTAATGATAACGAAAAAGTTTAGAATATTTCATTTAATAATTCATAGTGTTAAGGAACAACTTTTAGCGACATTATTCTTATTTCGGTAAAGAATTCAAGACATCGACACCTCCCCTACTGAGCCAAACCACGTTTTCTCCCAAGTCTGAGAATTGAATGAGAAATCAGTTTGTTTTCAAGATGTCTTGCAGTCACAGTGGGTCGTTTTTGTTTCTTACATCATTTCTGTTCCTATTCGTTGTCGGGATTACAGGTAGGTTTTATATTTTGTATATCTACAAGTAATCTTTATTACATTCGAGATATTTACGATGTTATGTTTCCATGAGCAATGAAAGTGAGTGCGGTAATTTTTGGCTCCACAGTGGCCAAGAAATGAACGAACATTTCCTCATATTGTTTTCGTCATGTACAAATAAGTGAAATTACGAATAGCTTACACTTCGTGGAATGCTTTGGTTTTTTTTGTTACCGTGTCCACGTCACCTTTGGAAAAGAGGAAAACTTAACCTCGTAATTAGTGTAGGCTTGTTGTTACATTTATAGTCCGTAGTAATTAAAGGTATAATATTACAGAAGATCTCGACAATGACAATTGCTAATAATAATATCAGGACGTTAACGTGATTGGCTATAGTTTTGACGTCTATGGAATGGTTACAACAATAATTGAAAAAAAAAAACACCTTTACCATTATATAAATTGAGTACGTATACCTTCTTTGAGTACGTATAAATGAACGTACGTGCATGACATCATGGGTAGCCATACCTATAGAGCATATATTGATTGCCAATCTGTTATCTACGCCATGGTATGTAGGCTAACTTGGCACAGGTTCATAGTTTTACTGTTTAGGACGAATAATAAAAGAGACAAATTGTGATAGCCGGGCATGGAATCATGGGTCGACATACCTAGAGGCACATTGTGTGTCAATCTGTTATCTACGCCATCGTATGTAAAATGGCGCAGGTTCAGAGATTTACTGTTTACGACGAATATCAATAACAAAAAAGGTGGCGGGCTGTTGATAACTTAATGATAAGCATTGTTTTTTTGCCCTGCGGGGCCATTTTATATTAGAACTCCATTTTTGAGTTCGGGGCAAAAAACAACAAAAATGTAGTTTTCAAAGAGACAAAAACACACACACACACACCCCCCCCACACACACAAAAACATTTCGAGCAGATAAACTGTTCTTCATCAGGAAAAACAGTTTAAAAAGTCAAAAACTGAAGGCAAGTTCAAATAGAACTCAGTGCCAAACAAGACAACAAGCTGTATCTTTACTCAATGAAAGCATGTTCATTGCTATTTATAATCTGTTTATTACAGGACATAATGACTCCGACGTCAGTACCATCAATGAGCTAAAAGAGTCTTCAGAGCTTGCTTTCTTCAAGTATTTCTTCCAGGGTCCACCAGGAAAAGATGGCCGCGATGGTCGAGATGGAAGAGATGGGCATGGTAAGGAAGATCAAACGAAGCTCCAGACTTATAACTGACAGTATGAATTTGTACTTGAACAAAAAATAATTGGAAAGGTCCATTTGTTTGTTTGTTTGGAAAGTTTTTTCAAGCATCTGCGTATCAATGGATAGCTACATTATTCCCCTTTACAATTCATATTATAATAAGTAAATGTGAACCTTGATATCAAGAACAGGTCAAAATGTTATCAATACTTGCATTGATATGACAACATTTAACATTTTTGGTAATTTTTAGATGGCGCCCCAGCACCAGCATGCTCATCAGTAGATTCAAGAGGTATACAAGGTCCACCTGGAGAGCCCGGCAGAGGTAAGCTTACTTAAACCTTTATCCTTTGCCCTAGAACAACTATCGTGGCCTTCAGACACTATGTTCAATGCTTTTATATCAGTTTTGTATCCGTTACAAAGCTAATTAATTTCGGAGTGCACGATAAAAAGGAATTCCGTGTTACTTGTCGGAAAAAAAATCGTTTCTAAAATGATTCGTGTCTCTACATTCAATTAACATTAAAATCAATAGTAATTATGACTATCGGCTGTCACAAAGGGCCGCCTGTCTAGTTATTTATAGGTTAATAAATGCGTATCACTTGTTGGGAGTGAAAATGTACAAAATAATGCACGCTTACTGAGAGGTTGATGCGTCTAATGCACGAGCCCCGAAGGGGGGAGTGCATTCTCGACCAACATGGGATACGCATTTATTAATCTATTTCATACACGAGAAAAAAATCCCATGATTTTCGCTATTTTTATAACAAAATTGTTACTAAATATGTTGGAAAATGCAAGCAAATATACATGCATCCACCCGCAAGAAAAATGAACGCGTCCGAAAGCACTGTGCGTATTACGCGGGGTGCGCGCCCGTGCAATTTACATACACGGCTAGTAATTTACTAACGTGTGCTCTGATTGGTTCTTACTATCTAGTAGTGCATGAAAAAGGTTTAAACTATAAATCAGTATCTACAGGGTGTCACCCCACACAAAACACACACACACATACACACCAAAAATAGTTTGATTAAATTTCTTACTTTCTTACTTTGCTGTTTCTTGCTTTGTTTTTATTTACAACATAAGTCATTTCTCATTCTGGGGATAAAAAGTAGCCCTTAAAAGGTGTTTGGTTTATCTTTGGTTCTTCTGAAGTGCTGCTCTGCCCTCTACCTGGTTGTCTCCTTGGCGAATACAGGTTTCAGTCCTTGTCCGCATAGAATCAATTGCATTGCGTGCCATTCCTGTGCGCCGCATACTTGCGAATACTGCAGTAATACATTTCATCTTGGAGGCTAACTGGTGGACCTCACTCATAGACGTTGCTTTGGATTTTGACCCAAAGGAAGAAATCAAGTGGTGTATGAGTCATGACCCATTACAAACCCTGTTTGCTATCCGGGGACAGAGTGAAAAACAGGTACATTTCTTTAAAAGGGCATACAAAAGGTGTGACCCGATTGAAATACAGGGTGTCCCTAAAAAAAGAGGCCCCTCGTTGCGCCCCCTTTTTCTCCTATTTCTGACAAATTGATCAAATGTATTTTGGTATTTAAAGAAACCTTAAATCGTTAGCTTTAATAAACCAAAACAAATATTTCAATCGGCTCACAATTTTTGAAGATATACCCTCTTTAAGAAATGTACCCGTTTTTCAATCTGTCCACGGATGAGGTTGGACTACATCAAAGATTTAAACGATACACACGGTTAATTACATGGATAGATAATAGCATTAGGCTTGGGAAAGCATTCACTATAAGCGAGGATCACCAGCTAGTTTCAAACATCTTCGCAACTCCGTATTACTGAACATGGTTCACACAGCAAAGACAACATGTTTGTCAACTATGTTATTGTAATTGGCAAGCTTTGTATTAGCAAATATAGATATGGTAATCACCCCAATCTTCTCTTTTTGTTTGATAATGAACTCAAAATTCGCAATGTATCTAATTGTTCAACTTAATTTCTTATATTTGTATATTTTATATAGTGTAATGCAATAATCTGTGTGTTCTGAAAATATGTGATTTAATGATTTAAATATGTCTAATATGTGGTTTTCGTAATATGTACAATAAAGGCTTATGCCTGACAACTCGTCAAAAAAAAAAAAAAAAACCCGTATTACTGCTGCATTTGCAAGTATCCGGCGCACAAGGATGGCATGCAATAGCAATTGATGCAATGAGGACTAGGGCTGAAACCTGTATTCGTCAAAGGAAGCAACCAGGTAGAGGGCAGAGCAGCACAGTAAACTCACTTCAAAGGAACCAAAGACAAACTAAACAGCCCTTTTCAGGGCTACCTTTTATTCCAAAAAGAGGAATACAGGACACCCTGTAATTGTGTTTGTTTATTAAAGCTAACGATTAAAGGTCTCTTAATATACCAATATACATGGTAAAGAAGAATTACGCATCGGACACAAGCAAAATTAAACATAAAATTACAAATGTAAACTTGACATACATAGGCAGATATACCAGAGTAAAAACTCCGGACATACCTGCCTTTGCGGGGACTTGAACCCCATACCTCTCGCTTGTGAGGCGAGTGGTTATGATTGTCTTTATTAACCTGTGATAACTATACAAGCCCGTAGCCAGGATAGATTTAAATTTATTATTATTGTTATATAATCAAATACTATTATTGCAATAATGATTTATTGACAGATGGACTAATGGGCGCTATTGGAACACCCGGAAAGGTGGGCCCGCAGGGTTTGAGAGGCTTACAGGGCCCTCAGGGGTCACCGGGGTCACCAGGGCCCCCTGGGGCTGACGCTACTAATCCTGTTATTTCTGGTGCAGTTTATATTCGATGGGGCCGATCAACATGTCCTTCTACTGCTGATTTGGTTTATAATGGTAAGTGTAAATATTGAGCTTGGTTTACTCTGTCTAGTTTATTTAGGCCTTTATGTGATCAGTCAGTAGCGGTGGTAACCTTACAATTTAGGGGGGATTTTGTGCCGGTTGCACTGGGAACTTTGTGCGCGAAGCACAGAAAAAATTTAGTTCAAAATCATGAATGTAAAGTTTAGTTTTTTATTGCGCGCGAAGGGCGTAAAATGTTTGCAATGTTGTCCAAAAACACGGTGTTTTGCGGCTCAAATGGAAAATGCACAGCCACGGTGTAATTATTGCTTCATTTACCCTTAAGTTGGAAGTTTAGAGGAGACGTCACCCATAAAATAATTTAGAGGGGAACGTGTCCTCCCGTCACCCAACTTGTGCCGCATATGTGTGATTAAATTAGTGTTTGTAATCATAATTATTTGAAACAGGTCTAGCTGGTGGAGAATATCACGGTCACCAAGGAGGCGGCTCCAACTATCTTTGTCTTCCGCCAACACCGGAATATGACGAACATCAATCAGGTGATGAAGGGGCGAGAGGCTTCGTATACAGTGCTGAATATCAGACGAGCACCTTCCCGCCTTTTGCATCGAAACACGATCACGAAGTTCCATGTGTCGCCTGTCACGCAACTAATCGAGGGAGCATCCTAATGATCCCAGCAATGAAGACGTGTCCCACCGGATGGACGGAAGAGTATCACGGTTATCTTATGACAGATTATTATCAACACCGCAGACGCGACTTTGTTTGCATGGATCGTTCTCCAGAAAATTGGTCGGGTAGTAGTAGCGGCGATCAGAATGGGGCTCTGTTTTACCCAGTTGAAGGGCGTTGTGGTGGTGGAAATGCTGGTAATTTGCCTTGTCCACCTTATACGAGTGGTCGAGAACTATCCTGCGTCATTTGTACGAAATAAGATACGCCTTTTATAATGTATCGCGAAATGTTTACTGATACAGGATCGTGGTTTTTGATGTTTTCTGGTCTTGATTATTTTAGAGAGACTCTTTTGTCTCACACAGACTGCCCAAAGTTAGACATAAAACAGTTATTTAAAAAGGTATAAAGGAGATACCTTCTCTCTGTCGGGGTAAACGGTACTATAATATTTTGTCAAATTATACAAACTATAAGCGTAGTGGTATCCGTGCGGCGCGTATTAATATCCACAAGATCCTATATGCACACGTCGTGCGCGTATACGCGAGTGTTAACGCTTAAAAGGTACCTTGAAAAAGATTATGTTTAAATGTAATTACCCAGATATTTAGTTTGATGATTTTAGGAGTTATATTTCAGCTACAAGCAGAAGTCACTCATCCTTGCCTCATCCAGATTATTATGTCGACGTGGAGATAAAAATAAGTCGGAATTATTCTAGACCATGAAGTTATATCAGTCATATCATTGATCTGTGTATTTCCTGTTTGTACATTCGATCCATCAAAATATCTGGTTTTATCTAAAAAAACCCACATATTTGACAAGTCCGCATAAAACTTTTCATTATATGTGATATAAAAATTCGCCTAATGCCGTACATGCGCTCCTTTGCCTTAGTGTAAATTCCAGGTACAGCCTGCAGAAATAAAAGAATTAAACGTTAAATTGCTGGTGGGATTTTTACAGGAGGGCACTTTTAGTTTGTGTCTATAATTCCAGTTATGTCACAGGAGCCCATATGCGCTATTAGACGAATCTTCACGGTAATTTATTTTTTGTGCACTAATATATGTTTAAGGGTCTTAATATCTGAAAGGGTCGACCGTCATGTTACGATAACGAGGCACATAATATGTTGCTAATAATATAATTGTCATGCAACTACGTATACCTTGCCGATCTGGTGTTTGTGAAACGGGCCACATTAATGTTGTGGTAAAATACGTTAACAATTGCATACTTTACTCGAAGTGTCAAACATTTAAAACTTCGTTTCATAAATTGGAACTATACCGAGTCGTATAATAATATTTGCAATTATTATGCTTTTCAAGTTCGTTCATATTTTATACTTCCGGTGGTTTTTAAGTTGGATTGTCATCATGGTACAGTACTTTGAGCACGTACTAACCAGTGCTAGACGTATCGAAACATGTAGAACAAATCAAGTAGTAATTTTTGTTTGGCAAAACCAGTAAGTTTTACTTACTAATATTTCGTCCATCTCGTCGGAGGACTTCATCAGATGTGAGCATCTGATCCACTTTCCTGGGAAACTGGCTTCCGGTTTTGAGTAGTCTTACTTCCAGTCTTCAAAAGTGGGTCAAATACGTGACTTAGGAAATAAGTGCCTTCCTCTCTATTCATGGTCTTGGTCCCCCTCTTTCTGATCTCCATCGCTTCTCGTACTTCTCTTGACTTTCTGACATGCTCCTTGCCCAGTATCTTGGAGTCATCCCAATTGACTACATGATTTGCCCTTGCGACATGATCCGATATGGCTGACTTTGTTTGTTCTTGCTCGGATGCCCTACGTTCTGACCGAGTAAACTTTTTCTCGTTGGCTTTCTTTACTTCCGCTTTGTGCTCCGCAAGTCTTATCCCAAACAGACGCGAGGTTTCGCCCACATAAGTGAGATCGCAATTTTGGCAGCCAATCTCATAAATACAATTGCCTGTTTTTAGCTTGTCTCTTTTGTCTTTGGGGTGGACCAGGATTTTTTTGAGGGTTTGATGAGGTTTCATAGCGGTGTCGACTTTATGCTTCTTGAAAATTCTTTGAACACGCTCGGAAATTCCATTGACATAAGGGAGCACTACCATACCCTTGCTTTTGTCCTCATTCTTTTGGTCTTTCTTTGCGGTAGGTTTCACAGCTGGTTTTGTTTTAAGTTGCATTTTTGATTTCACTTGGTCTACTGCCCATTTTGGATAGCCACAGTTTTTTAGGGCTCCTCGCACATGTTTCTCTTCATTTGCTCTGTCCGTTTCGTCCGTGACCACGCTGTACATGCGATCAAACAAGGTACGGACTACACCCATTTTCTGATGGAGAGGGTGTTCTGACTTAAAACTGAGATATTGGTCAGTGTGGGTTGGTTTCCTGTATACCAGGAGCTTTACCGAACCATCAGGTTTCCGGACAATTAACGTGTCGAGAAATGGAATTTTTCCTTCTTTCTCTTCTTCATAGGTGAATTTTATACTGTCTGTTTTGTCGATTGTGTTGAGGTGATCGGTTAAGTTTTGAACTTGGCCTGCTTTGATTATTTCTAGAACATCATCCACATAGCGACGCCAATACCGTGGCTTACAATCAATCGGGGCAGTCGCGATTGCTTGCTGTTCCAGAAATTCCATAAAGAAATTTGCTATGATGGGGCTCCGACGAGATGGACGAAATATTAGTAAGTAAAACTTACTGGTTTTGCCAAACAAAAATTACTACTTGATTTGATTCACAAACCTGATGAATCTATTCACTGAATGTAGAACAAAGCTGTTTTTTGTTGCTATTTTATGTATAGATTTTGACTCATTACCATATTACTTTATGCGTATTACTTTTGTGATGAGTTTGTTTTTTAATGTAAGACACTGGTTCTCGGGAGGTTAAAGCATTCGAATGAACAGGGATGATGAAAGAAAACAGAAATAATAGTTTAAAAAAGTGTATAGACTAATGACGTACCAAAACATGTAGAACATACCTAGGCTTCTAATGATATTTTAATGTTAATACCGTAAAACCTCGTCTACAAGCATATAGAGTGCTTCTGATAAAAGCTAAATTAATCCAGGTGCCAATATGGAATTAGAGCAAATAAATTATAGATCCCAGCACATACAAGCAAGTATTATTGTAAGACCAATCCATTGTATTGGTATATTTACGTAAGTATCGTATTATTTTAACTTTCATCAAAGACACTATATATGCTTGTAGACGGTGTTTTACGGTATTTTATGTAGAGATGTTGACTTATTACCGCATAATAAAGACGGGGTTATTACTTTTTGTGATGTGTTTATTTTTTTAACTTGATAGCCGCACGTACCTATAAGACGTTAATCCATTAAAGAAGGTGAAATGGTCAAGGCATTAATAATCTATTATAATATCAAAATATGAAACCATGCCAGTTCGTTTATTTTCCACGAACAGTTTATAACTCGTGAAACATGGAAATGTGTGACACGCTTCACATAATTGTACAAAAGGAGGACAGTGTCGTATTGCATCAACTTAAAACGGCTGTAGAGACGGAGACTAAGGAAAAATCCTTACTTAAAAAGAAATTAGTATCAGGTTTGGCCATTTGAATTAGGGTATGTCCTCAAAAGTAAATAAATGAAAAGGAATGTTATACTCCGCAGTGTGTAATCTAATGATAAGGATAAAAGAATGTTTCATTAAAGCCTTAATCATGTTAATGTACGATCTTTTTAAATTTTTAGATTTTTCTTTTTTTCTTCTAAAATGATAATATGTAATCATAATGAAAGTTCCCAATACATTTGGACGCGAAAAACATTGGGAATTTGCAAAGAAACAACATCATAAACTTCACCTCTATCACTCGAAACATCTCGCACGATTTTGATTAGGACAGCGAGTGCGGCCTCAGAGTTATGGTTAGTCTCCTACGCGGGCCAGTTTGGTTACGTTCCTCCACATGTGGAGGGAGCGTAACTCAAGCTAGTTTTGTAGGAGACTACGGTTTACGATCGTGGCCGACATAAAGTCATAATCTAAAATTATGACTTTATGTCGGACCAACAGAAAATCGTCCCGTTTTACTACAAATAGGACGAATTTGACAGTTTGCTCATAGATTTAAATTAGAACATGTGTAAGTATTACAAATATGCCAAAAAATCGGTTTTGAAAAAAATAAAGGTAAATTCTGAAAAAAGATCGTACATTATGACTTTAACTCATACTTCGAAGAAACAAACTTTGGCGACATTATTCTTATTTCGGCAATCCACATAATGAGATCGATTTCTCCCCCACTGAGCCAAACACCATTTCTCACAAGTCTGAGAATTGAAGGAGAAATCAGTTTGTTTTCAAGATGTCTGGTAGTCACAGTGGCTCGTTTTTGATGCTTACATCATTTCTGTTCTTATTCGTTGTCGGGATTACAGGTAGGTTTATTCTTTTTGTTGTAATTGTTGCATATCTGCAAGTAATCTTTAACTATATTCTGTCGAAATATTACCGTGTTTTAAGTTTTTAACTGCGGAAAAAGAGGAAAATTTATCCTCGTAATTAAACTGTAGTTAATTTACGAGGTTTAGTTTTCACTGTATGGAATTTATTTAAAGCTTATCATTACATAATAAATTCCGCATTAATTTAAAGGTATGCCGTAAAACTCGATAGTTAGCATTATGTGCTTAGTCTCAATTAGCGCTTTTAAACAATGCAAACATGAAGAGGTGCATCCACAAAAGTGTAAAGGGCTTTGACCACAAATTTGCCTGGGAAAACTTTATATGCTTTTCTATGGGGTTGACCCATAATTTTCATGTCAAAAAAAGGGGGGGGGGGCTGAATTTTTGAGATCTGTTAAGGGGGGGCGAACAATTTTCGCGATGAAATATTTTTGCACCAGGCCCCCCCTAACAAGTGTTTGTGAACGGTCCCTAGTTATATACGAACAAGTAAACCTGTAAATTTTTGTCTCAAACCCATTAGCTCAGTTGGTGTATAATTTCATGTTTTCAAAAGTGCTCGATAGTAAACATATGCCTACTATCGAGTTATAACAGAAGAATGGTAACACACCCACAATATCTTTTCAGGGACAGTTGTAAATCATATTATTCGGCAGTTTGTTACAGTTTGTTTTTTGTTACATATTTGATGTAGGCCTATGTGGTTTTAAACATTAATTAAAATTAACCTCGGCGTAATAATTTTGGAACGTTTTTGCTACATATATTTACAATTACTTTCATTACAAAAGAATGACACGTAAATCATGGTTATAAAATTGTAGGCGCACAAGAGACAATTACCATAATAAGTAAAGTGCATATTTCTCCTATTGCCAATGCATTGTATCATGGGAAGGCATAACTAGAGGCATATTGTGTGCCAATCTGTTATCTACGCCATGGTATGTAACTTGGCACAGGTTCATAGTGTTACTGTTTACGACCAATTATGACGGATATCTTTATGCTATATCGAGTAACTTTTCATGCTGTATGATCTGTATGAAATGTATACGCTAAGAGACCTTTTAAACATAAATGTACACTCTTAGATAGCGCGAACCAAGCAGAGGAAACGTTAGAAAAATACCAGGAGTGTATTAAATAATTGTATATAATCACACGAGGGCGCACTCCACATACTACTCACAGTGTTTTAAAGGTGAACCTCATTGAAAATAAAGTTATATATCAATGGAAAGCTTATGATGTCAGGATACTAAAAACTATTTTTTCCGATTTTTTTGATGGCCAATAAAGCTGAAAAATTAAAAAAATGAATGAATTTTTGGTCTTTTTTAAGGCGCCCAAAAAGCACCCAAATCAATCGTCTATGACCTTGAGAATGCTCGTGACGTAAGCTCAGGGTTCGCAGTCACGTGATCCTACTCGGAAACATGTAAACAAGACTTGCTTCCTGTACTTTGCAAGCTGCCCGGCAAGTCTGATTTTCACAATAAAGCTTGAAATTAAAGGAATCTTCAAGTGGCTGGTTCCTTCTATATATATTAAAAATAATAGAATTATTGTCAGCACATAAATTTTCCGTAAATTTTTGACAAAATCAGTCATACTCGCTGGGTATAATTGGGTAATTGAGTTTGAATTTCGCGCTGGGATCAATTCCATGCGCAAACTTGCTGCTACCGCTCATGTCATGGACTGAATAAACATGATCGAAAAACAAATTACATACTTGTTCAGTGTGACATTTCTATTCTTGATTCATTTGAATATATCTGATATTTAAAAATATCGTCTTGCAGTAATCAAAAAATTAATAAAAAAACCCGCCGATTTCATCAAATCCAGCCCATAAAGGTTTTCATATTTAGCGCATTGCGGTAAATACATTCTTTCCACGCAATCACGATTGAAAGAAACATACTTTATTATAAAATAAGTACAATTGAGGCTTAGTAGATGGAATTCTGAAATCTGAATAAAATAAAAATATTGTCACTTGTGTCACGATTCTTTAATGATAGTACAATCAGTGTACGGTACTGAAAAAGTGAAACATTCATGTTTTATGGATTTATACCGAACACGATGCGTAAATTGCTGCTGAAGAAATAGCATTTACCCGACCGAGGTGTGTACGCGCAAACACAGCGAGTCGCCAAGTTCGTCCTCCGGTATAGCACTTGCGGTGAGGTGCGTGTTGCAGCAGATTTGATCAAGTCTGCTTTTGTATGCATTTTCGCAATTAAGCTTGAAATTAGAGGAATATTCAAGTTGCAACTAATAGAATTATTGTCAACACATAAATTTTCCGTAAATTTTGGACAAAATCAGTCGAAACTGGCTGGGTATAATTGGGTTATTGAGTTCGAATTTCGCGCTGTGATCAATTCCATGCGCAAATGCTTGCTGCGACCGGTGACCGGTCATGGCATAATAATATAAACATCAAATTAAATACTTGCTTATCAAGTGACATTCCCTGTTCTTGAATTATTTTAAAATATCTGATTTCTAAAAAATATTGTCTTGCAGTAATCAAAAAAAGATTTCAATAAATCCAGCTCATAAAAAGGTTTTCATATCTAGCGCCGTGATCATTCCCCGGTCGGATATCATTCATTGCGGAAAATATTCTTTCCATGAATTGACAATTGAAAGAAACAAATACTTTATAAATACAATTTAGGCTTGGTAGACCGTTATTTGATGGAATCTAAATTATAATATTGTCACTTCTGTCACAGTTCTTGATGATAGCACAATCGGTGTAGCCCTACTGAAAAAGAAAAATATCCATGTAATTGTTGTGTGGATGATGGTAGTAGCGAAATACTGAAGAAATTGCAGGAGCTGATGTCTGCGAGGCGGATATGCCCAAACAGCGCTAGCCTTCGTCTTCCGGGAGCACTTCTCTGTGTATTAGCTGATTTGATCAATCGTTCCTTGATATTTGGAACATTTACAGGAATACATTTTGCTGATGAAGTAGCAATAAGTTGGAAATATCAGAATGTGAATATCAAATCGGTCATTTTGACTGCAAGTAGCCTACAGTACAGTCGCGGATACCGAACACTCGGCGACTGAGTTCATCCCGTATGTATCTACGAGTTCGCCTATCATACATGACCGGTTGTAAAGCTAAGAAATAACTAAAAAATTCTGTACATGTACCTTATTCTATTCCTTCATTTTCTCATTGTGATAAGTTTATCTCAACTTGGTGTGACGATCTGAACTGGTAGCACTAGCAGTTATTTTTTGCAATCTGTTTTCATTCGGGTTCTTCGGCGAATCTTCGCTCTTCGTGCTTTACTGTAATATTCTCTATGCATATCGTGGATGGCTTGGCCTATCCCAAATCACCCCGGCCAGCACTTTTTCTATTTTTATCCACGCACTTTATTCAGGAACTTCATTCTTGATTTGATCATGATGTTTCCTTCATGTTATTCTTATTTTATTGAAGATATTTTTCATGTAAAGTAAGTTGACAATGACTTAAGACTGGATGTCTGTACCAATTCAGCAAGGTGCGGCCAAAGCCAAAAAATGAAGGTCAATGGATTTTGTCCAAATCTTATGACAGGAAAGGTTATTGGGTCTAATGATTATGTAGCTTGATAAAAAATTCAAATGTTCCTTGTCGCCATGACAACGGGCCTTTGAAGTTGGCTACAGAAAAAGTCAGTTATTTCAATTTCGCAGTACTGAAAGAGGCTCATTTTCGGCCGGCTCTAACAGAATTGCTGTAAGTACAGGATAATTAAAATTTCTTCTGATAAATACCTATACATTACATGTTACAAAAATAGTATTGCCATTTTTTTCAATCATCCATAATATTGCGCAATACGCAATGCAAAATCCGCTTTTTGCACTTTTTTCTTTAGTAAAAGTACTATAACTTTAAAAGTCAATAACTCTCAAGGTAGGGTTTGCTGATTTAAGTCTGGGATTGAATGAGAATAACCATGAATGGGGTTGATCAATCATCCAATAAAAAAATTGGGGTCTGTACCCCATAGCGAAATTTTACTTATACGAAAATTCACTATTTTCGATTAAAATTAGCTAATTACATAGCACTCTTATAGTAAACGTAATCATTTATTGGTCAGAGATTTACAAATAACATACCGAGAAATGTTTATTGACCCATATCTTATCCATAGACTTCCACTTAAGTATGTATGCAAATTTTCATAGCCACATTATTGGTCAAACAACTCCCACCCCCATTAACAATTAATATTCTCAAACCGAAAAGTGGGGTAAGTTACGTTGTTGATAATTGTGTTGCCACTAATTATGTGGGTATCTGTCTATTATTATCATCCAATTGATAATTAATGATAAATGGTACTTTTCCAACAAAATCAAATTTGGCGTCCAGAATAACTTTGTCAAAATCAACAATCTTTCCCGCCACGTTTGTTATCTATTAGACAATCGTCCATCTAGTGTATAGAATTATAGGCAAAAATGTCAAGAAATAGAATTGCCATATGAACATGATGAACATTAAGGTAGATTACCTTGAGGAAAGCAAGTGGGATATATTTTGACCAGGATCATACAGTTTGTGATAGATTTAACCATGTAACTGCAGTACCAGAGCTAGGCAACTTCGTCACTACTTTGGAGTAGGCCTAATGTTATAATAAAGCTACAATACAATCTACATTATAGTGTAAATAGCATGCCATAATTTAAAGGATTATGAATGATGTCTATTGGTAAATTACGAGTTGTTTCTATAGTTTGCAAATCAACAACTGGCATTCCGATGAGTGAACAAGCAATCTGAAATAATGTAATGAAAAAAGTCAGTATTTTATGGTATGCTCAAGGCATTGTCAACAAATTTGACGCTAGTGCCAACTAAATCTAACCTAGTGAGAACATGAACAATCACTAACAGCAATCCTAATTTTGTCCAAATATGGTGCCTTTCGTCGAATGCTAACATCACTAGTGTCAATGTTAAGTGAGGAACAGATGTCTTTGAGGGTATTTATGCTCAAACTTTGAAGTTTGTCATTTTTTACAGAGCGGCATACATTTATTTCACCAACAATTATAGGATGAGAAACTTCCTGCACCACTTGTCTCAGGCTATCTTGAAACACCGCTGTGTCTGCTGGAGCTTCCAGATCATCAGTTATCTCCTCTAAATCTCCATTTGCTCTTTTCTTGGCTGAAAGTCTGGAGAAAAAGCTACCTATCTGTTGTGGCGTTAGATATTCACTTGCACTAAACACCCTCTCGTTATTTTCATTCTTCAGACAACGCATTTGCTTAGCGACTCTAGAAGGATCATCTTTGTTCCCAGTGACCTCTCCATGTTCAAACCTTTTTATGAGAAATTCTTTCTGCTTGTTAGAAAACCTGGTATGTTTTCTGCCTGATTTCAAGGCCCATCAAGACATAATTCTGTTGTTGGTTCAGCTAGAATACAATGCTGCCCACCTGTGTTTCCTGAAACTTGTGGAAGTGTGCTTTCCTCTCTTGAAAGCATATTTGCATATCTCATTTTGGCTCTATCTAGTAGCCTTTCTCTCTGTTTGTACCGGTCATGTTTTCCTGACAGAATATGAGCTTCTAACGCTGATGATTTGATGTATGTCTTTGTACATGTTTCCTCAGGGCAACTGAATATACCAGTTGAGCTCACACTACTAGTAGAGTCGCAGACTTCTTCATGAAGATCAACTTCACGACTTTCTTGGTTAGCAGGTTCTGCAGATGCGCATACATTCTGATGCTGATTGGCGTCAAGAGTAATTTGGTTGATGGTACTTGACGATGGTCCTGTTGTTGGCCTAAACACAGTGCTTGTTGTCGTACTGCGTACCGTAATGTTTGGAATAACTGGTGCCTGAAAATCACCATCATTTACGATTTTGCCAGGCCCAATGTTATAAGCTCGCCATACTCTAATTCCGGCATCTGTAAACTGGAAGTTATTAATGTAACTTATACCACTCCATTGAATGTGTGGTTGAATTACCATCATCGGTGACTCAGTGAGAACTGGCTGAACACCATAGATGCCACCGTTTGACATCATGGCTTTCTCCATTTGTTTAGCATCCATAATATCGTTGCCTTCATTCAGATAAATGTTCATATGTCGTTTTATTTGGGCTGCCTTTCGATCGCATGGACCTTTCCCCCCTTGAGGATCAGAAAAGTCTATTCGTTTTACTTCAATGCCTGTTCTTGTGGAGAGATATTTTGCAGCTAATATCGTGTGTGCCGAGTGGTAACAGCCTGCGTTATCTTGACGGAAGAAAGCAGACTGTATACTAGGATCATTGGATTTCAACACTCTCAGCACATGTTCCATTATTCCAATTACGGTACTGCTGTCTTGCTTGGTTGAGTCAAAGATGTGGACTATTGCAATACTCTGGTAGTCGTTCCCACACTTTTTAATGGCTACACTAATGTGCCATGGGAGTCCCCTTTTGGCGAACCAATCAGTCTGGCTTTCTCTAAATCTCCTTGGAAGATATTTCATAGCCCAGTCGAGAGTAACCATTACTGCGTTGTCACCCATTAAAGACAAAATGTGCTGTTTGCAAGTATCCTGATTGACTGTCCTCAACTGGTGTCCTTTCCATAATTGGATGTCGTATACAGCTCGCTCAATGCGGTAGAGGATTTTTTCCTATCTTCCGAAGATGGAAATGCTAACTCACTGGAAGAACACACTTGTTTGATGTTGTTCAAAGTGTTCGAAAGTGTCTGACAACCACTGCAGATCTCATCGTGCTCATGATCACAGGGAGTTTGGTAGTCTGGATCTTGAGGGTCACTGAGTGCGAATTGCCGACAGTGATCAGCTACCCTGGACTCATCCGCAATGTGTACCTAAAAAAAACAAGAGATGTGATTTGTTTGTGGTTAACAAGTAGCACTTGCAATTATTCGAATATACCAAAAATTTAATCACTCTAATGTAAACTATCAGGCTTGTTACAAAACATTGCACTTACCTTGTAATCTCCCTTCATGTATCGCTTTGAATCTCTGAGAAGTTTGAGTTGGTTTCTACCCCAGGCATTGCTCATCCCTAATTGAACAAGGTTGTCAACGATGTCTTCAAGGTCATCAAAAGCTCGTGTTCCTGTTAAAGTGTACAAGAATATCAAATCCAAGTGAAAAATAGTTGTAATAATAATGACTGATGTAGGTGATAAAGCAAGAGTTTTCTTCATAGAAAGACAAATAAACTTACATTTTCATATGAAGGTGAAGTGTCAAACTATATTTTCTGAATACAGTGTGTATGTACTTACCTTCAGCGGTAAAGTAGTCCAGGCCTTGTAGAGATGTTCGGACAGAAGCTGCACAGGCATTCAGTATACGCTTCAAAGAGGTCTCACCAAGAGGGGAAAATGCTGTTTCTTTACATAGGCTGTTGTACTGCTGGATAATACGTTGTGGGATCATCACGCGAATTACATTTGGGGTATATATACATTCTCCAGTGGTTAACTTCATCATTTTCTCTCCGAAGGGTAGATCTTGAATGAGATGGGGGCTTGTTATAAATTCAAGGAAGTGCTCCAATTTCCCTCTGTCATAGCGCTCTCTCACTCCAGTTGCTGGTGGTAATGGCACACCACGTCCATGTACAATTGTGTGAGTCCTTGCCATCGTATATCTATATCTTGTTAGTCCCGGGATATATTGCAGCAATTGCTTAAACTGAAGTTTGTCAGCCATGATTGAAAGTATCTGCTGCCTGGATGCCCAGTGATCAGCATTTGCATAGCATTCTGCTAAAGCTTCAATTAATTCTCGCTCCTTGACGCTTTCTTCATTATTGAACCCAGAGTCATAGAGATCAGATGATCTAACCGTGTTCCAAATTGCTGCGGCACTTTCCTCCTGAGGTGCTACCACATTAATAACTGCTTTAACTCCATCTTTGACATGTTTGATGCATCGCCGTTGATGTCTTTCATTTACTTCTGACCACTGATTTTGCAACGAGCTTTCTACCGGGTTATTTCCTGAAAGCTCAAGCAAACCATTCAATGCGTGTCGTTTCTGAACTAAAAGTTGCTTTGCTGGATCTAAGAGGACCTTCTTAGGTTTAGCCCCTGGAGATAGAAATGGAGTAGGGGGAACATACAAACTTGCATCATCTTCTTGAATATCATCACTCTGAATAATATCTGACTCCACCTCCTCGGATCTTCCCGTATCTGATATTTGACCCGTCTGTTGAAAAACAAAAACAGAGAAAAAAAATAATGCTCTTTCTTATATAGATACTTTTATGTATATTGTTTTAATCATTGGTAATACTATCATTATTTTGTCTAACTAAATTCATCTTGTTGCAAAAAATAAAACACATACTGTAGATGCAAACCAGTATTATTTTCTACTTTATACCACAAATACTTGAGTACATACCAGGTGTAACAACGACATAGCAGATATTATACTCTCATCATCTTCTGGCATATCCTCCAATTTACTCTCTAGGTGCTTTCGACACTTGTCACAAAAAGCTGGTAAAGAAAAATTGATGACAAACATAAATAATATTATTATAAGGCAAACCCAAAATTTGTCTCTAGGTGGTTTTGCAGTTTGTTTCTTTTAAGATACTATGATACAGAGATGAGGAGGGACAACGTATAAGATCTGAAAAAAAAAAAAAGGTTTTGTTGTACCATCGCCAAATGTGGGTCATTTTCTACATGTATCCTTTTCTGGGACACTTTGTAGAAACAACATGTCAAATTTTATTCACATTTTTTGGTTTACAAAATCAAGTTGCCAATATATTACAAATAAAAAAAGGATTAGGGCTTACCTGATCCAATAGGCACTAGTATATTTGTCTTTTCAAATATTTTTCTAGTCAAGTCTTTCCCAAATGTCCGTGTTCCTTTAGGATGCACATTTCCATGCATTGAAAGTTCTTGTGGAACGCTACATTTCACCGATGTTTTTCTCCATCCTATGCCCAGTTCAGCCCTGTGTTTAGGGCAAATGGTTAGTTCTTGCATGTCTGAAGACGATACAAATTTACCAGCACGTGAGAGTATCAGATCGGCTTCATTCTTGACATTGTCGGCTCTGACATCAATGCTTCTTAAATGTGGTATTATATCTTTGTTGCAACTTCGTAATACAATATATTCTGTTTCAGAGGCGGCTCTTGCATTTAGCCCACAAGGACTGCCTGTACCTGATGCAAATGAGCACGCCATTACTCATATTTTCTGAAATAAATAAATAGCAAATTACTCAATGTTAGAAACACCACTAAAAAATAAATCGTTAATACAGGACCCAGCTCCCTATCCGCTGAATAAATTTCTAAGAGTTGATGCAAACAAACAAATCCCACAGAGAACATTATTCATGTACACCCCATCATGCATACATGTATGCGCATATAGCATGTCCTCCCGTATGTCCTTTACCACGTTTATTATGTACCGTCTTTGAGAAACAGACCGAAATGTTTGTATTCTAGTCACATGAACTGCTATCAAAACTTAGTTAACATTATTATATCTTATATAAATAAATAAATAATCTGACACTTACCATTTACCAGCTATACTATTCTTATGTAATTGATGAACTGTTGTTTGTACCGGCCCCTGATTGCCTTTTCAGCTAAACGCAGCCCGTCACCCAGCGCTGCCCTCTATTGCATTTTCATTAACAATGCTTCTGCATCTGGTTTCTGTATAGCTTGTTTGTACCATTAGAATCGTTACTTTCTTCAATTAAGTCCCATTAAGTTCTTTTAATACAATTAGTTTCAGTAATAATTTTTAAAAAAAGAATGAAACTATATTTTACTGTAAATCCCCTTGTGAAAAAATAGATTTTTTTTAAAAACTTGGTACTTTTGAAAAGCCAGAACTTCTAAAATAGTTAAGAGCCCAATTTTTGAAAAGGATATATCAGTTAACAAGGGTTTACGCTAACTATGACATTTTACAGTTTCAACATACAAATCCTACCTTTACATTTATGCCCCTTCAAAGTCTGGGTAAAATGACGCTTATGATTTTTGCCCAAAAATGTACTTTTTCTACTTAAATTTGCAGGATCTTTTCGAAGAGTGACACACTTTTTCTTCATTTACAATGAATAACAAAGCATGTCTCTATCCTAAAATAAAAAAACCAGACAATTTATCGCATCTTATATAGTTGTAGCATAAGACCAAACTTTACCTTTTTTCAAAAATGAAAAATGCAATTTTTGGTCATTTTCGGCTCAAATTTGTTTTGTCCGTTATTTTACCAACAGGCCAAATACAACTTTTTTAATATCATTTTGAAAATGTCCCACCTAAACCCTTTCTATGCTAGAAGAATCAAGGATTTCTATTTTTTTGACTTTGTCCGCATATTTAAAATTTTGCTTGAAAATAAGAGACCCTGAGTCTTAATTCGTACATTGGCCCGATGCATGCCACAGTAATGCATGGACATTGTGTTTACAATCAAACCCGGAAGTAACTGTGTGTCCCCGAGCTGACGTCATCAACGAAAGCGCCCAATTTGAACGATTTCGTTTTGTAATTTAGGGGGGTGCCAATATCCAATCTTTGCATGGAGATTTTGTCTAGCCTGGTACGTTAGGCAAATAAAAAATATTCTTTTCTGCTTCCTGACATCATAAGCTTTCCATTGATATATAACTTTATTTTCAATGAGGTTCACCTTTAAGAAACGTCCTTGTCGCGTAGAATTGATTCATTTTACTTGCGGGTTAATGCTTTTATAATTATAACCTTGTATTTTCCAACATTTTAGTGACAATTTTGTTTAGATTTTCGGCATGTTTTCTGACAATCGAGTCACATAAATCAAAGATTTGGAACAAGTCTAAACATTCATAATCTTGAGTAAATGCCGAAATGTTTTTGTGTGTGTTACTTTGATTAAATGATTGCTTGTAAGAAAGAAACATGTCTTTTCCATGTCTTGATTCTCACATTATTTATAAACTGTTTATTACAGGACATAATGAATCCGACATCAATACCCTAAATGAACTCAAAGATTCTTCAGAGCTTGCTTTCTTCAAGTATTTCTTCCAAGGTCCACCAGGAAAAGATGGACGTGATGGTCGAGACGGAAGGGATGGACATGGTAAGCAAGATCAAGCTAATGATACAAATATATGCCAACTGTTTTTTATCGTCTTTGTAGCATTGAAGTTTAATTTGCAAACAGACAAAAACAAGCAGATTCAACAAAATTAGAATTTCTACTTGAACCAAAATAAAGGCAAATGTCAATTCTCGCCGGCAACGGTTGCTCTTGCTAGTACAATGTTTGACCTCCAGCGTCGACATCGCCTTGCTAGCCACCGTTGGCTTTTTACGCTAGTCTGATAATAATGCTGAAAACAGCTCCACTAAGGATTCCGTGTGCTCAATAGATCGAAAATGGATCTATATAATATATACAATTATTGTAAACTGCTGTTTAGTGTGTATTCGAGTGTAACATAATTATGGTGACATTTTATAATGTTCCTGTGTTACGGCTTACGGAATTGTGACAACAGAATGTGAAATTACGTGCGAAAATTTGCAGGCGTAAATTTAATTAATTTGGGCATAAGTGCAGTCCACCATTCAATGTGGAATATACTTTATCGATTGATTTTGTTGGAGTAATTTCCTGTTAACCAGGTTTAAGTACTGTTGACGAGTTTGTTGACGAATGTTTATAATATTCTGAAATTCTGACGTATGGCCCTCTAGAATACAAGAATGACAAGTAGGCATAATGCGAACCCTAGGCCTTCAGATCGTGGCAGGTCAATATCTTATCAATACTTAATTGCATTGATTTGACAACCAACATTGAACTCTGTTTGTAATTTTCAGATGGCGCACCAGCACCAGCATGTTCATCAGTAGATTCAAGAGGTATGCAAGGCCCACAAGAGGTAAGCTTACTATCAAATGCTCATCAGTAGATTCAAGAAGAACAAGTGACCCACATGGGTGTTTGGCAGAGGCATATTTATTAACCCCTAATCCTACGTACAAAGCAGAAACGCTATTGCAAGTTGGCCTGCAGAAACCGTGTTCAATATTACGTTTGAAACAGTTGTTACTATAAACAACACTCTGGAACTGAAATAGCAATTCATTATATCCTTCATTAATAGATTCTTGTTCATTGATTGGTTAAAAGCGTGTCACATGATCAAAAATATACACACTATTCTGTGAGGAAGTGGAAACAAGTACTATTTACGTCCGTAAATAGTACCTCCAAGCCGTAAATAGTGCTTCTGGATATTTACTATTTACGGATTGCAGCATACCCAAGTCGCAGTCCATAAAGCATAAAAATAACATTGAACGTCGACATTGAATATGAGAATATTTTGTCACTGCCGAGAAACGACAACACAGACATGGCCGGCGAAATAAAATCAAGCCTGGAGTGGGCTGCTCAGTACTGCTGAAGACGATTCACAATTTCAGCTGTTTAATTTGAATTTGTTACCATTTCTAGCACAGGAATATGTTTTCAGACCAACACAGTCAGATTCAGAGTGATATTGACATGGTAAGCTTAAAAACAAACACTGACAGTGCGAGACCGCCGGCCGCCTGACATGCCTAAGCATAGCCTTTTTGCCGTGCGTACGGAGGCCTATCCCGATGCATGATGGCCTTCGTATTTACATGTAAATATTTTTACATGTACATCTTGACTAATATTTGTACAAATAATCTATGAATTAAGGCAAAATGGATTTGACCTGACCTTTGACCTTAATGTTTCCCGGGTCACGGGGTTTGTTGTCACTGAAATTAAGCCCCCATACCCCTTACAGACAATGAAATTACGGTATAAGATTTGACCCCAGATAACCTTTGACCCTGCAAAGTGTTCCAACATATTCCCCTGGTCATTAAGTTTGTTGTCACCGAGTTTGAGCCTTTGACCTTTGACCTCTGCCCCTGGTCATGAGATTTGTTGTCACTTAGTTTGAGCCCATACCCCTTACAGATGTCCAGAAAAGGAAATTATAAGATTTGACCCCATATAACCTTTGACCTGACCCCTGCAAAGTGTTCCAAAATATTCCCCTGGTCATTAAGTTTGTTGTCACAGAGTTTGAGTCCCGTACCCATTACAGATGTACAGAAAATGCATTTCTTAAATTTGACCTCTGCATGACCTTTGACCTGACCCCTGTAAAATGTTCCCCTGGTCATGAGATTTGTTGTCACTGAGTTTGAGCCCCTACCCCTTACGGATGTTGAGATAATGCAATTGTAAGATTTTACCCCCTTAATGACCTTTGACCCCAATTCTTTGTACAACTTTTAGACACTGGCTAAAGGCGATGCAGGTATGCAAGTGACGACATTGTGTTATGTAATTTGTGGAAGAAGAAGCATTTTTAGTGAAAATCACATTTTGGCCATAATGACCTTTGGATGACCTTTGACCCCGAGTTGGTCATGTAACATTTGTCCCCCCACCCAATGGTCCTTGTGACCAAATATGGTCACATTGGCTTAAAGCGTATGGCTACGATGGCTCGTTAAAAGTTTGACAGAAGAAAGAAAGAAAGAAGAACTGACCAAAAACAGAACACTCGCAAATTGGCAATTTGCGATTGTAATGAAGATACAACTTGAACAAATATACACAATGAGTAAGCTTAAAAACCCACTAACACATGAACATGACAGTGCGAGTCATTGGACCGCCAAACCGGCCTACCGCGCATATGTCCTACCTAGGCCTATCTCGCAGCATGGTGGAGTTGTCATCATTTAACCAATCAACGAACAAAAAATCTATGAATGAAGGATATAAAACAAATATATACTGCCTTCATTCGAGGTTCTGGTTACAACTATGGTCCCTCGTTGAGATCAATAATACTAGGAAAATAGTACTATTGATCCCACCTCGGGCACATAGTTTTAATCAGAACCTCTCATGGCAGTATATATTTGTATACTAGCCCAGCAAACACACTTTTTAAACATTATAAAAGTGTTTGAAACACGTTTTGGGTTTATTCAAAACGTTTTTATAACATTTAAATGTCGGGTTATATAAAAGTCATTAAAATGTCTTTAAAACGTTCTTAACCATTTCATATGGAAGCGTTTTGTTCATACTTATGCTAAGGCGCTTTATAAATTCCGTTTATTGTTTACTGTATGAAGAAAATGACAACAACATTTTAAAAATGTTATTGTAAGAAGATGTTTTTAGAACATTTTTGCAAAATATTTTGTCAACTCTTAAAAATATCACTATGTAAGACTGTTTTCCATCAAGTTTGCAATTTTTTGTGGAAAGTTATTAAAACGTTTTTTACTCTTTGTATAACTCGACAGTAAAACGTTTTAACATTTTGTGTTTGCCATGTTTGCTGAGAGGCTACAAATATCCGGATGGGTTGAACAATCCGTGATAACAGGTCAATTTTTTTCTCGTAAAATGTATCCCAGTGCGTGTGTGTAAATAAATTAAACATTATTATAACATGATCTTACCGGATTGTTATGTTTAAATCATGTTTCATATTGAAATTTGAACCCACAATTTGGACCATGGTTCCCCTTGATAAATATACGATGCATAACTTGAAGCTGCCCATCATATTATGCCGCCGTAAACATGGCTTATATGTGATCAATACTAATATTACAACAATGATTCTAATGATTTATTGACAGATGGACTCATGGGCGCTGTTGGGCCCCAAGGAACGCCCGGAAAGGTGGGGCCAAAGGGCTTGAGAGGGTTACAGGGCCCTCAAGGGTCACCGGGGTCACAGGGACCCGCTGGGGCTGACGCTACCAATCCCATTGTCGCTGGTGCTGTCTATATTCGATGGGGTCGATCGACATGTCCCTCTACTGCTGATTTGGTGTATGATGGTAAGCGCAAACATTACTTTTAACATTACTAACGTTTGGACCGATATCACTAGTGGGAATTTATAATTATATTTATATTGATAACTCTTTCAAAAGTGATGAGAATTGGACTAAACGATGAGAATTGTTCTCATTCTATGAATTTTTTTTTTTTTCAAATTAAAACAATGTAACATGTCCGATCAGTATTTAAATCATTTCTTATTGTTCTCATTGTTTTGAATGAGAAAATTGTCATAATGAGAAAATTTCCAATCTAACCGTTTTGATCTATTATCATATTTTTTTTAAAAATTATTCTCATTTTGCGATCTAGTTGCACCATATCGTATCTTACACATGTTGGGTTACGCCCACCACACTTGTACGTAATAGGAATTGAAATGTCATGACTTAATATA
Organism: Amphiura filiformis; assembly: GCF_039555335.1. Classification (NCBI taxonomy): domain Eukaryota; kingdom Metazoa; phylum Echinodermata; class Ophiuroidea; order Amphilepidida; family Amphiuridae; genus Amphiura; species Amphiura filiformis. Next base: position 54,889,449 of record NC_092629.1, on the reverse strand, counting down.
CAGATTGGACAGATCCATTTTGTTTTGAAAAAAAAGAAAGAAAATAGATTGAAAAACCATTTCAGACATCATATTATTTATCTGCGAAGAAAATAGATTATATACAGTGGAGAGAAAACAACTACCCAGCAAACACAAAAACGTTTAAAAAACGTTTTAAATAAGTTATATCTTTGGCTTTTGGTTTAGGTAAAACGTTTTAATAACATTGAAATGTCGGGTTATATAAAGGTCATAAAAACGTTTTAAAACGTTTTGTATGAAAACACACTACAACAATATTTTGAAATGTTTTCAAAAAATGTTATTGTAAACTATTTTTGCAAACATTTTTGCCATATTGTGTTAATACTTAAATAACATTATGTTGAAATATTTGAACCCAGCAAACACAGACATGTTCTTAAAATGTTTTTTTTTTCAAAACCTTTTAATAATATTTAAATGTCGGGTTACATAAAGGTCATGAAAACGTTTTTAAAACGTTACTGAAAATATTTTGGGCAAACATTTTTCGCAAAATATTTTTTCAACCCCAAAATAACAGTCTGTTTAGAAAGTTTTGTATCAAGTTTTCAAGAATGTTTTTGGAATGTTATTAAAACGTTTTTATACCATTTATATAACCCGACATTTAAACGTTTTCTGTAAAACATTTTTGTTTGCTGAGCAGTAAATTATCAAAAAATGTTTTTCAAGGTTATGAAAACGTTTTATACTCGTAATATATCCTTTATATAACCCGACATTTAAACATTTTCTGACAACCTTTTATAACGAATGATGTCGAAAACGTTTTGTGTTTACTGGGTAGCTCACATATAAGGTTAAATACCACTAATTATGTATTACACGGGTTTCAATGGGAAAATGGCTAATTTCGGGTGGAATTTTCTCATATTCAGAACTCTCACAGTTCAATGCCACTAATATCAGGTGAAACTATATGATTTAGATGCCAAATGATCAAAAATTCAACATAGGTTGACCTGAGACTTTTCTTGTTTTAACGCACTGAACCGTAAACACCTTAAAATGGCAGTGCGCCCTCGAAGCTGAAAGTTAAAATATGGCAGGGCGCATATTTTCTAAAAACCGAAGCCGTGCCTATGAATTTTGGTACTATTACAACAACAATGTTTGAGAGGAAATATACCATTTTGAAGCATCAAACCCTAAAAAGTGGCTATATAACTTGATCAATTTCAGCGATTTCAGATTTCAGATCAATTTTAGTCTTTTTAGATGCCATGCAAACAAATAGTTACTCGTCGTATTTCCATGTATCGCCCAGGCCTATTAGTGGTAACCATAAACAGCAAAGAAAACAACAACTAATGGTATACTAGCAATTTGTAAGCAATTAGCATGTACTGGTGCCCGCATATAAGTAATGCAATTTTTTTTCTTCTGAAAAGAAATGCAGCAACTTGCTTTCTAAAATTAAAGCAATAGCGATCTCACAAAACGTCAGAAAAGATAAAACGTCAGTCTGAATAGCTTAAAAATTGCATATGATTAAATTAATGTTTACTAAAATGTTATTATAATTTTCAAACAGGACTAGCTGGTGGTGAATACTACACACATCAAGGAGGAGGCTCCAACTATCTTTGTCTTCCGTCAACACCAGAATATGACGAACATCAATCAGGCGATGAAGGGGCTAGAGGCTTTGTATACAGTGCCGAATATGAGACACACACCTTCTCTCCGTTTGCATCAAAACAGGAGCACGAAGTTCCCTGTGTCGTCTGTCACGCAACTAATCGAGGGAGCATACTAATGATTCCAGCATTGAAGACGTGCCCCACTGGATGGACGGAAGAGTACCACGGTTATCTAATGACGGATCATCACGGGCACCGCAGACGCGACTTTGTTTGCATGGATCGTTCTCCAGAAAGTTTGTCAGGTAGTAGTAGCGGCAATCAGAATGGTGCTCTATTTTACCCAGTTGAAGGGCGTTGTGGTGGTGGAAATGTTGGCAATTTGCCTTGTCCACCTTATACGAGTGGTCGAGAACTATCATGCGTCGTTTTTGTACGAAATAGATTACGCCCTGTACAATGCATCGCGAAAAAATTATTGAAAAAGGATCATGGTTTTTGATGTTTTTCTGGTCTTGATTATCATTTGTCTCACACGGACTGTTCATAGTTGGCGATAAACCGTTATTAAAAAAAAGTAACTCTTAAACGTAAAATTAAACGGTACTATAATATTTTGCCGATTTCCTTTCAAAAAGCGTACTGGTATCCGTCCGGTGCGTATTAATATCCATGATGTCCTATGCACACGCTTGACATCTCATCATGACATCAAAGGAACCTTGCAAAAGATTATAGGATGTTAAAATTAATTATGTAGATATTTACGCAAGTCTTTAGTTTTGAAATTTAGGAATTATTTTTCAGCCGCAACCAGAAGACACTCAGACATGTCATTGTATCATCGAGAATAAGGTGTTGATGTGGAGATAAAAATAAGACGGAACTATTTTAGCCATTAAAGTTATTTCAGTCATATTATTGATATATGTATTGCCTGTATGTATATTCCATCCGTCATAAATATGGTTTTTATCTAAGAAAACACATCTTTGAGACGTCCACATAAAACCATGAATTAATGTGATACCGTAAAAATTCGCCTAATGGGCTCCTTTGCCTTAGGCCAAATTTCATGTACAATTATGGAGCTCTCTCGCCTCTGAAAATCCCAACAAGAATGAAATATTCTTGCCCTTATTTGCAGGTAGTATTTTTACGGGAGGGCGTTTGTAGTTTGTGCTTAAAATTCCAGTTATGTCTCTAGAGCCCACATGCGCCATTTGACGAATACGGTAATCTATTATATGTTTTAAGGGTCTTAATCTCAAAATGGGTCTTCCGTCATGTACGGGTTTTGTGGGAACAGGGCACCTAATGTTTCTCACAAGTAAAATAACGTTTCCAACGTCCTCAGTTTGTTTAAAGTTAGTGCAACTTTTGAATTTGTATCTTTCCTCTTCAAAGAGTAGCCATGACAACAATTCTTATGCTATTTAGCCAAATGAGTTACTATATAACCACTTCGATTCGGAAAACTGTAAAATTTGTATTCCTATTGTGTTAGTCCTAGTGACCTCCCTCCCCTGTGACCGCGCAATTCATTTTTTTTTCTTGAGCATGTATTTCTCGGGAATAATTAACCTAAATAAAATAAATAAATTAAATAAAATAAATAAATAAGAGCTTGTTTCCAAAAGGCGCTAAATCCATATAAGTGAAATAGGAGAAAATCAATGTTTTTTTAAATTAAAAGCCTTATTGGTATTTATTCATTTATTTTTTGGTTTTAAATGTTAGTTCTCATGTCAGTAACTACAAAAACACCTGTTTTTGAGATCCTGATTATAATGTGTAATTGTAAGTATTCTTTTATTAAACGGCTTGAAGTGGATTTAGCGCCTTTTGGAAACAAAATATCCAATAACCGTGGATTTAGCACCTTTTGGAAACAAAATATTCAATGATATTCAAAATAATTTGCAATATTAAACAAAATACACACAAATATTTTTTTATAAATCAAACTGCACTTTATTTCAACAATGTAATGATATTTATTCACCAAAAGCTTGAAAATGTGAGAAAATTGTGCAATTTTTTTCCCAAAAATTTTACAACGACAATTCTGTCAAATCATTCCATTTTACGCGCAAATTGTCGTCTGTGGTTGCTAGGAGTGTAGGGGTGTGTGTACAAGTTGAAATTCTAAACTTTTGTGATTTAAATTTTGATCAATTGTTGCCTTGTCAACTGGAGAATAGTCCTATGCAATTTTAGTCTTTAACGGCCTACAGAGCACAGTGATTGGTCGGTTGGATTTAGCGCCTTTTGAAAAAAAAACTGAAATGGAGTTAGCGCCTTTTGGAAAAAAAGTCAAATTTATGGCCCACCCTGTAATGGGATTGAGCTCCTTTTGGAAAAAAAAGTTTGATTCCATGAAACTAATGCTATAACACTATACATTGGTACCAATAACTCAATTTTTTCCAAAAGTGGATTTAGCGCCTTTTGGAACCAAGCTCTTCTGTTTAGTTTTGACTTTGATAGCTGCACGTACCTATAAGACATTAATCCATTAAAGAAGGTGAAATGGTCAAGGCATTAATAATCTAATATATCAAAATATGAGACCATGCCAGTTCGTTTATTTTCCACGAACAGTTTATAAATCGTGAAACATGGAAATATGTGACACGCTTCACATAATTGTACAAAAGGTGGACAGTGTCGTATTGCATCAACTCAATACGGCTGTAGAGACGGAGACTAAGGAAAAATCCTTACTTAAAACAAAATTAGTATCAGGTTTGGCCATTTGAATTAGGGTATGTCCTCAAAAGTAAATAAATGAAAAGAAATGTTATACTCCACAGTGTGTAATTTAATGATAAGGAAAAAGAATGTTTCATTAACTTATACTTCGAAGAAACAACTTTGGCGACATTATTCTTATTTCGGCAATACACATAATGAGATAGATACGCACAACCGACCTAAGCTAATCGTAGATCAATCCTTTGCGCTCATTTTATGCGTAACAACATTTCTCACAAGTCTGATAATTGAAGGAGAAATCGGTTTATTTTCAAGATGTCTGGCAGTCAGAGTGGCTCGTTTTTGTTGCTTGCATCATTCCTGTTCTTATTCGTGGTCGGGATTACAGGTATGTTTATTCATATATTTGTATTACATTCGAAATATTACCGAGTTTAATATTATTAAATTGTCCGCGTGCAATAAAAATGGATGCGGTAAAAGGTCCACCCACAGGGTCCAAAAATGAAAACAGTTACGATTATTACGTGGTTTGGTTTTTAGTATAAGTCATAAGCTTATTGTTATATGATAAATTCCGCATTAATTTAAAAGTATATGTTATTACACGAGACTGGTAGCACCGTATAAGATTGTAAATCATACTGTTAGGCAGTTAATGTTGTTGGCGACATGATATTTGATGACTGTATAATATTTGGTTTGTAAAACATTAAGGTCGGTATGCACAAAACAAGTTAGACCATGACTAACTATGGAGGTAAGACTTAGTGAGGAATTCCCTTAATCGTTTCTTTTGCTCTTTAACGTCTAACAAAATCCAAAAAAATAAACGGTAGCAATTTAATTGAAGACCTGAGCGCAAGAAGACCGTAAGTCCACTTGGCCCCTGCGTATAGTTTGGTAATGTTTTATACATGTTCAGGGGCCAAAATAAATCTTTCACAACCTTTCATGATGTTTTCACCATGGAATATGTATTAAACATTATAAAACCCTAAGAAACTATACGTAACTTTAGTGTATACATGTTGAGGGGCCAAGTTGACTTACGGTCTTCTTGCGCTCAAGCTATGTGTATTTGCCTTTATACAGGATATACAATAATATGGAATAAGGTATGTAAGTACCAACAAGTTCCTTCTCAAAAAGACTAACCTCCATAATTAGACCAGGTCTAACGTTAGTTAGTTATCTTGTGCATATAATGACCTAACTTTCGGTGTACTAATAATAATGTTTGGAATGTTTTTGTTTGTTTTATATTTCTATTTGATTCCATTAAACAATAATTGCATCAAAATAATTGTTATAAATTGTAGGCGAACATGACAAAAAAGCCTGACACATATAAATAGATTGCTCGTTCCTCCTCGTATTACCTAATGACCGTGCATTGCATCATGGGAAGACACACTTATAGACATATTGTGTGCCAATAGCTACGCAGTGGTATACTTGGTAGATTCATAGTTTTCCTAATTATGATGAATTATGACGGGTTTCTGTAGATTATATCGAATAACATTTATGCTAATATAAACTGATATTATAAGGCCTATTTATAAAAAGAAGCTTAAGTAATAAAAATCAGTGAACGGCAACTGTGATTTATAATTTGATAACTTGTTTGAAGTCTTGTAATGAGAGCTAATCCGATATCCTATTAAATCGCCATAAAATCTAATATGCGATAATCGTCAAAGCCATCTCTTTTTATGTAAAACCGTTGAAAAAAAAGCGATGAAATGGAACTCTTCTTTGAAGCACAAATTCACAATAACTACAACTCCCAAACAGATCCTAGATACGGGCCAGATCATCGTCATTGATCGTTATTGCAAAAATGTTACCAAAGTACCAAAAATAATCTTTCTCTGTGCGTTGAATCGTCACTCGTTTTGCCGGATTCCTGCGGTGCTTTTTAAACACATTTATTAGTGTGTTATAAATTAATTTAGGATGGGAAAGTATTATAAAAACGGGGTTGAACTCCAGCGCCCCTGCATGTATCCCTTTAGGGGAATTATTTTATAAAGAGTGTAAATTCTGACGACACGGCAGTTTCGTGATACTTCCCGTTTTATTTGGTTCTATAAAATGTATAGCCATGGGTCTCCCCTATCCAATGATACCAAGAAAGTACAAAAACGGCCACATAATGTCTCTATGACGTCATAATGTGAGGGCTTCCCACGCAATTTTGAAAAATTCTGGTTATGTACAAAAATATAAGCAAAATTGAATTTTCTCTTAAATATAAAAGGAAATGACTAATTTCACATAAGTAACAAATAAAAAGTCAGTAGCTCTTGAAATAATTTCACAACCCCCCCGGTCATCTTTGACACCCGGTCCTACTCCGGGCAAGGTGCTGGGGAAAAAAATTATCACATAAAATGAGCGCAAAGGATTGATCTACGATTAGCTTAGGTCGGTTGTGCGTAAACGCTTTTTTTTTATGACGTACGCGTTAAGACTGAGCAGATTGGAAAAACGTACGTTAGTTTGTTATAAATTACGAGAATTGAATACATGAATTCAAACCCATCCAAGTCCATGGGAAGTGATTTTTAGAAAAAAAAACCCGTGTTTCATTTTAATTCCTTCAGTTAGATGTACCTGGTCAATATGGTAAGTTTTACGTGCAAATGAGTAGGTTAAACTCTATTAGGTATGACGATTAGCATTTCAGGGACTTCGTGGGGGTTCATTTTAAATGCTGGACTTGGGTGGTTTTTTGAATCATATACAAAAACAACAATGTTGGAATGAGATTACCACTAGTAAGATAATACAAAATAAAGCACACAGACATGTATAATGTTGATAAGCATAATGCCATGTAATATAAACCACACACTTTCTTTGATTAAACCCATTTTTTCCCCAAAAAGTTACTCTCCAGCAATGAATGTGTTACAAGTGGACTTTTATACATATTGGATGTAATCACTGTGTTACAAGACTCAAATCCTGGACTTGGGTGGTTCTTTCATACATGCTATTTTTCACATTCTCAATAGACACAGAGGATGAATTTGAGTTGTCCTTTCATACATAATTATGACAGGCCTTTGCATAGCAACAATTTCCCATGCTTAACTCAATGTGGTCAAAGTATGGACTTGTTTAGTAGACCTCACACAGGAAAAATTGGAGTCCATAATCCAATTTGAGAGCTATATAAACATTATTTTAGTAAGTTGATTTCACAAAACGTTTACATAGTTCTCTTATCATTATGCTGTTTTCAAATGACATGATGACAAGTGCGCTATTATACATTATTATAATCTGTGTATTACAGGACATAATGAATCCGACGTCAATACCCTGAATGAACTCAAAGATTCTTCAGAGCTTGCTCTCTTCAAGTATTTCTTCCAGGGTGCACCAGGAAAAGATGGCCGCGATGGTCGAGACGGAAGAGATGGACATGGTAAGGAAACGAAGCTCCAGACATATACAAAATATTTTTTTATCTTTTTATCGTCTTCGAAGCATTGCGTATTAAATTATGTTTAATTTCCCAAGAGACGAACAAACGGATTCGACAATATGTATTTCTCTTGAACAAAGAGAAAGGGAAATGTCCGTTTGCAGGGGTTAGTTTATGAAATGTTAGAGATTTTAGAGACTTTATTTTCAATAAATATTTGTATCAAGAACGTCAAAATTAAAATGATAAGTAAACAGAACATGCGGAAAAACAATTATTGTTATTTAAGATTGATGAAAAGCATGCCCCGATTAGGCCCACAGGGTTTAAAGTTTTATAGAACTGAGGCTGTACATACAATATTGCAACATTGAAACAAACAACTATACAAACAAACTACCAACCCCGCACCCCACCCCCGTAGGCAATGAGGATAAAGTGCATTGCCCAAGGACACAACACGTTGACACAAGCAGGGTTCGAACTCGCAACCTATGGATTATGAGTCGCTCTCTTGTGCTTAAATGCTGAAGCCTATATTATACCAGTTGGTCTCAAGGGGGCGACATCAAATTTTGTTAGCGATCTACATAATACATTTAATTCAGCCTGCTTTTGATTTGCTAAACTGGACTAACATGCCGCTTAACATCAACAGTATATCAGTGCTCCCCGAATATTATAATTGCAAAAAACAAATACTCTGTAGAGGAACACATTATGCATAGAGCATGAGTTTATTTTCAAAACGATACTTCCCTTACCTAAAAAACTAGCATTCCCTAGCACTCACTAGGCATTCCATTGAATGGTAAAGAACCGTTAATGAATGCCTAAATGGTGAATGCCTCCAATACTATAACATTGAGTTAATAGGCGGTTGTTAGCACTCAACCGCCTGTTTGCTAGCCCTAAACCGCTTATAGCGGTTCATAAGTGGTTCATAAGCCCTCCTCAGAGGCGAAATATGTAAATGAGCTAAGCACTCGTACCACTAAGGAGGCATTCGAACCACTAAGGAGGCATTCAAACCGCCTAGCATTTAAACCACCTAGGTAGCATTCGAACCGCTTGGGAAGCATTCCAACCGCCTAGGAAGCATTCCAACCGCTAGGAAGCATTCCAACCGCTAGGAAGCATACCAACTGCCTCAGAAGCATTCCAACCGCCTACAGGTTAGCACTCGAACCACTTATTTAGCCCTCAACCGCTACTAGTGGTTCGTAAGTGGTTCGTAAGTGGTTCATGAGCCCTCCTCAGAGGCGAAATATGTAAATGAGCTAGGCCCTCGAACCACTTAGTGGCATTCCAACCACCTATGAAGCACTCCAACCGCCAAAGAAATTTCCAATCGCCTCAGAAGCATTCCAACCACCTATAGGCATTCCAACCACCTACAGGTATTTCAACCGCTTATAGGTATTCCAACCACTTACAGGTGAAGCACTCGAACCACTATATAATTATATAGCTATGCTGGCTAAGCAATTCTACGAGAGTGACAAATAGGAATATAATGCACTGCAGAAAAAGCTGGCCACTGCTATGGTTGTTAGTTTATATATATTTCTTTGATGTAATTCTCCAAATTGACTCCTGGAAACAAATTAAATAATTCTTATCAACAACTGTGGAGGTCCAAACTATTCCCTTCATGATAAATGAAGTCAAAAGTGAAAAAAGACAATTTCCCCTAATTTTCCCATTTTCCTGATCAAATGAGGCTCATGATAAGTATTTTTCCATATGATTTCCCATATTTTCCCCGAAAAATAGCACTTGAACCCCTATAGGGGTTGCTATAGGAATTCTAGGAGAGTAAGGATTAAGAATATGCACAAATTTAACTCAAATATATAAGCAAGTATAGCCATGTGCATCAGCAAGAGCCACTAAATTGCATCAAATTGAGAACTAACAAATTGAGTAACATCCCAGTGGGCACAGGTTAGGATTTCGATGTTGTATCAACGTTGAAACAACATCGAAGTTTCAACCTAACCTGATTTCAACCTGATTTTAACCTTAAGGTTAGTTGAAATCACATTGAAATTTCAACCTGATTTCAACCAACTTTCAATGCAAAAATTAAGGAGGTTGAAGTCAGGTTGAAGTCCATTTGCAAATACAACCTGATTTCAACCAGTCGACGTTGACATTTCAACCTGACTTTAATGTTAGGTGTGCCCACTGGGATCAGTGTGTTTTATAAATACACAAAAATAATTATTGCTACCTAATGATGTAATTTGTTCTTGTTGTTTGGTTTCATTGTTTGAGTTAGCTCTTCTTGCGCCATATGAGTGCTTTTTTTAGTGGATTTGTGCGTGGTATAAATGTACACTGTCATATTATTAATGTTTAATAATGCCCCAATATGCTAACTAGCTCCTCCTTCCTAACACTAGACCATTCCATATTTCAAGAAACTGCCTGCATAAAAACCTATATTCAAAGTTACATCTAGTCATATTTATAAGCTTACCTATACTTACACCATCCATATTGTGGCATATTATTGTACACAAAGATAACTACATGGATCCCATACATGTATGATGTTGTCCACATAAATTAAAAACCTCGCGTCGAGGTTTTGCCAAGTTTTAAAAATAACGATTACTTAATGAAATAACGGTTAGTTCATGAAAAAGAAGAAGTGAAATTTAGCAAAACGCGACGAGGTTTATTTGCCCGTAAGAGAGCTCTATTGTTCCGCTATTGTATCCACTATTGTATTCTATTCATAAAAGCTACTGCAAGAATCGCGGCAATCCCTGATATCGCTGGTGTCTGCCGCCGGCATTTCGCATTTATTAACATTCAAAATGATCCGATACTCTTACATTTATAGACTTATTAGTGCTTTTTATATAATATTCAGAAATTGCAATTATGAAAACTACAAACTTTGAAAGTGAAAATATATTACCATCGAAAATATATCATACTTAAATTCGATAGAATCTATAGAGGCATTGCATGTCATGATGTGACGTATCATCCCGTAAATATGGCAGACTACTCAAATGCATTCAACAAAAGCATGATTGCAATCTACCGTGACAGTTCGTCTCACACACATAACCCTGCACTACGATCAAATAGGTTGATGACAACATTTGATTGAATGGACTGTACTCCGCCATAACTACGGTGAAGGACACGGGTTCAAATTCTTTGTTTGGAGCCAATCAATAATTTCATGCAGGGCCTCTATAGATACCCAACCCAGAAGTGCCCATTTATTTTCTAATTTTTTGTAATCGCGCCCAAATATCCCCGCAAATATCTTATACACGGTTTTATTGATTCATTTTGGGCATTTCAAAAGTTAGAAGTCGTCAAAAATGGCAACATCCATTGATAGCAATAGTTGAGTAAACATTGTCTAAACACTAGATAAAAAGACAGCTTTGTACTACAGAGAAGATGTGAGGAAAAGGAGATAGATCCAGCTATCCTCAAACAAAATATGTGTGCTGCCGCTCATTCAAAATTAATCACGCTATTCAGGTTTAACCAAAGAGCTTTTAAATAGAAATAGAGTCGCAATAGATTATATAATCTTTTGTTCGTTTGATGCCGATTAGAAGTTGCGACAGGCTATTCATAAAAGTGGTACCATTGTTTCGAATAAAGGGGTTCCGCCATTAAATTGGTCACTGATCCGGCATCATATTAACGCTCTACACAACAGGCGAGTATCAATAAGTGACCACACTACAGTCATGTGTAAGGGCAGTCATGTGTAAAGTGGTACCATTGTATTCACGTATCCCAAATGTGTGCTTGTGTGGGTCTGAAATCTATAAGGAGGCTTTATCTGTCGATGCAATCATCTTTACCACCCACCTGACGTTAGGCGTTTCATTTAAATAAATTGAATGCTCTTGCTGGTCGATTACACATTAGAATGTATGAAGGCTGCCATGTCCAGTCCATATATCTATATTACACTATAATGGTAATCGCTCTACGTATACATGTAAGTATAAGTATAGGCCTATAAAGGTTGTTTTTAAAAAATTCCATTTAATTTTATTTTAAGAAGGAGATTGGTATAGAAAAAGTGGCGTACCCAAAGAGGGGAGGGGGTAGGGGAGGGGCAGAATCACCTCTGTGAGAAGTCTTGGGAGGGGAGGAGGGAGGAAGAGGGGAGGAGGGAATATGGAGAATGAGAGAGGGCTGGAGGAAGGGAGAAATAAAAAGATATAATAAAGACAAGTAGATAAATAGAAATATAAGGAAAATGATGGGAATGAGAGAGGGAGGGTGAGAGGGGATGGGACAATGAGAGCGAGGGAGTGATAAAGTGTAGGCCTAGGAAAGAATAAGTACAGAGAAGGGAAAAGAAAGGAATGATGAATACAATTAATAATAATTATTAGGCCTATATAATAACTAAACACATAACAGCACTGGGCAGCCATTCGATGATGTCAATGCCTTTATTCGTTACGTAATTAAAACGCCCAGTCAGATGTATTTCACACCTACCAAACACAACTCACCCAATTTCGCAAACTGGACGTTGAATGTACACTCTCATGAATATTGATTGGCAACATTTTCCAATATGTCAGCGCTCTAATCGGAAACAATAGAACAATAGACCCTGCAGAGCGTTGGGTTTAACAATAAAATACAATAAAGAGGTTCGAACCCATGATGGGTGTGATACACAACTTGCTGCTTAATAGTTTTAGGGAAAGATCAGTGTCTGTATATCATCATACTATGCATACCATGCATGCAGACCCTAACATCCAGTTATATTTCAAATAAAATATGACCGAAGTTCCATGGCAAATTATAATTTCTGTCGCTTGTTGACTCTTTCAACCTCTACGATTTATGATACATACTATTTTCAATTATCAAAATATCTTTATTAGGTTTGCAGGAAATGACAGGAAAATACATACAAACACTCTCCCTAAATAATTATAATTCGAAATAATAACACCTATTCATTTATTCATTATAAACCTCTCGCAAACTGGAATGTGTATGTGGTGAATTTTAATAACCGATATATGGAAACAAACAGGTACTATAATATTATTCAAAATCAAGACTAATAATAATATCAAACAAATCCTCCTACTAGAACAGTACACTTAATTTAGGCCCAGGATTTAGGCCTGCATTATAATTATAGACCAAAGGTAAAAATAATTGAAGAGATAACAAGAAACCTTTCGTGCTTGGCCACTGTAGTGCTTGGCTGATCCTTGCTGGATGAAGGTCAATATTGATCTATTATGTGAGTGAAATCAAACACCGTGTCCTTGTTGCTACTCCCATGTAATCGAAGGTCGTAAAAATTAATCCGATAACAATAGAGGGTATTTATTACTACATCATTGATGTGGTTGCTCAATGCTCATGCATAAAATTCTTCCACATAGGCTGTTTAGCTTAATCATGTTAATCGGGAAGTGACCTCTTGAAATGATATCATCACACTGATCAGAATGATCTTTATGTTATTACAGTGCGGCCCACATAAAATGTTCAACACAAAGTGAACGATGTTATAACTTGGAGGGCTAACAAACCAACACCGCCAAATTCGACTGACGTGTGTACAACGTGAGAAGCTATGAGGAAATGGGACACTCGTTTATGGCCAGCTAAGCGGCTCAGAACGTGGGACTAGCTACGCGTAGCTTCTTTCTCGTTACGTGCAGCTTATTAACCAATCAGATTCGCGGTTTTAAACACGTGGAGCTGATGTAAACATCCTCTCTCACAAATATTACGTTGTTAATTTTGTAAATGAAAATATCTGTAGTATATCAGCAAAAAATGGTATAGGTGCTATTAAAGTAATATCTGAACAGAATGATGATTGTTCTATATTTAGGGGGCTATCATTTTCTTCGGAAGGGGATCCAAAATATAGGGGGCCATACTTTTTTGGAAAGAAAAATAAGGGGGAGGGGGGTCATAAATTGATAATGACAAAATGTAGGGAGTCACAAGATGACTACAGATAGTGTGTTTATTGTATTCAAAAAGACTGATTTCAATACAATTTTAGCCTGTCTAGGGGGTAAGAGCTGGTAAGGTGTATCGGTGGTGAAAGTCGGGGGTCATAACATTTTGATGCCGAAATAGTGAGGGCCGCAATTTATTGACGCCGACTTTTTGTAAATTTAGGAACCCCCCCTTCCGAAAAAATGATGACCCATTTTACTCTCTCCATATTTACACAGTGGCATGTGATATCGCTTTCCTGCAATATCTTTACACAGCGCTTTACATCAGTAGTAGTTGTTGTTTGACCTTCATATCCCCTGCACCGCTAATACAGCCCGAGTATAAAGTTACTTGCTATTATAAACACGGTGTAAACTTGGAAAAAACTAAATAAATATGCTTTGTGTCATTTTAGCCAGGCATTAGCAACATGTTCTCTTGACACGTGCTGTGATTTGGCCTCCTTTCCGGGCCTCCTTTATGCACTTATCAAATGCAACCCCGGCCCCTGGGGACCCGGGGATGGCCGGGTCGTGAGCCGTGGATTTTGGGTTTAAAAGTTCAAGTCCCGGGTAAACACCTGGCCAGTCCCGGACCCACCCGGGCAAAACTCTCAGCCACTCCCCGGCCCTCCCGGGGCGAATATCCGATGCAAACCGATACAAACCCCGGGTATTCCTCGGCCCAAGTTCCCGGCCCTGAGCATCGGATATAGGCCTGGATCTTAATATGGTTTTAATATCGCGGCAATCTTGACATGCAGGCTCAAAATTCGGCAGGTATGTCTTCAATGGACTGCCAAGCTCTGGACATGCAGGCCTACAAGTGTGTTCCATTGTAAATACGTCAGAGGGTGATCCCTGTGTGCCATCACTATATTTAATATGCATGCTTGTTTTAAATATTAGGAGGCATGAAAGGCGGGTCGGAAAATGCCGGGAATAAACCAGGAATGTTGTATTGATGTAGGGCCTACATGTATGATTAAAACATCAAAGATATGAAAGAAACAGATCACAACATTTACATCTGTCCAGGATACGAGAGTGGCGAATGTTCGATCTTCGCATTAACATTTTATGCACATAATATTTATGATTTTTTGATGTCAATACAAAAACTTCAATTATAATGCGGCTATTCTGTAAAGGCCAATAACCCCATTCAAATAGGCCTGTCTTGTATCTTGTTTAAAATCAAATGACCATCTATCAAACTTTTGGAGCACAAGTTATTAATATTTTGTTTCACCAGGTTGTCATTTTGGATATTATTTAAAAAATCCTTTCAACATCCTTCCAACATGAAAATATAATATAGTTTTGAAAATCTGTATATTAACACAAGACATTGGATTCAATTTTTATATCATACACCTATAATAATTTTTTTAAAGAAGAAAAATACAGCTATTTACTCTGGGCGGGTGGTTTAAAACTTGTCCATGATACGGGAGTGGCGAATGTTCGATCTTCGATCTTTGCATAAACATTTTAAGCACATAATATTATAATAAATAAAATACATTTGGCATATATAAGCATACATATAGCAGGCGCTCGTTTGGACGTGCATGTCATGAAGCCAGTGTGGTCTGGTTTAACATGTTAACTTTAGAGGCCCGCTAAATAAAAATTTGGAAACAACAGCCAAGATTTTGTTTTTGAAATGGATTTATAATATGAACAGTAACATTAATGTGGCGACTCAGTTGATTATTAATATACACCCACGGCTCAAGTACGGCAAAAGTGATAGGATTACCCGGCCCATAAATGCGGGCATCCTTACTAGCAACCCACGGCCATGTTCACGGCCCATTTTACTGGTTGGAAAACCCCGGGTAAGGTACGACATAATCCCGGCCCTCGCCCTGGTAAAGTCCCGGCCCAATTTCCCGGGGTTTTGGCCGACGTCAATTCTTCTACCAGTCCCGGCGAACACCCGGCTCCCCCCGGGACACATTTTGAGTCACTCCCGGGTCACATGATGTCAAGTCCCGGACCATCCCCGGGTCCCCAGGGGCCGGGGTTGCATTTGATATGTGCATTACCCGTTCGTTATCTATGCTAATTCCGTAAATTAATTACAAGATAATAATTGTGAAAGAGGATACCTATAACTATACTACGCGCAGCTAACGACCCAACCACGTGATTAAATTTGACTATTTTGATTGGACAAACAGCTGCTCGTAACCAGAAAGAAGCTACGCGTAGCTGTTCCACGCTTTTGGCCCCCTTGGCTTGCCATACTCGTTGTCTGATAATGCATGTGTTTATGGTTCGGATAGCGGTTACTTAGCAGCTCTCGTTCCGCTTGGGTTTATTGAATACACTCTATATATAGTCATCAATATGTCGTTTCCAGTCCCTGGCTGAACTATAGGGTTCAGCTATTATTTTTTTAAATAATTCTTTTACCCCATGCAGCTGATTAGGGTGGTTACGGGTCGTTTAAAAACCACTAACCGCGAAATGAGGATATCGAACATAGGCCCCGCAGGGCTACAAAAAACTGCTAACCGCGAAATATGGATATCCAACTAGTTTGCCCCTCGAAGCTTTAAAAAACCACTCATCGCGAAATATGGATATGCAACTAGTTTGCCCGCAGGGCTACAAAGAACCACAAACCGCGAAATATGGATATCCAACAAGTTTGCCCCACAGGGCTACAAAGAACTGCTAACCGCGAAATATGGATATCCAACTAGTTTGCCCCTCGAAGCTTCAAAAAACCACTCATCGCGAAATATGGATATCCAACTAGTTTGCTTTGCAGGGCTACAAAGAACCATTAACCGCGAAATATGGATTTCCAACTACTTCGCCTCGCATGGCTACAAAGAACCACTTACCGCGCAATATCTTTTTACCTCAAAAAAAGAATTAATATCTACCAAAACACGTTTCAAAACGTAAAAGGGGCCAAGTTTAAAAATCTTTCCTGTGTGGCTTTTCGCCCTTTTTTAAACTTGGTCCCATTTATGAAAGTTTCTAAAGACCCATACGAAGTCATCTTTAGGCTACTTGTTTGTTTTCTTAGTTGTCAGTGTTCATTTTGTAGAGTAAATTAATTAATATTCGTGCTTGATTGAATTTTTTCCGTAAAGACGTTATAATGTATTTTGATTTAAGCAAAAGTAGCAAATAATACTCACGTTGTTAAGTTCTTCATCGTCTTGTGCGATCCTGCGCCTTATGTACAGATGTAGGGCCTATAATATGTAACAGGTTGACAGACAGTCAATTTGCTAAGTATATATAATACTCTACTACTCTTTATGAACACGCAATATAATGAAACATAAACCTTCAAATGTTTTTGATAATACATAGCCTACGTCATATTGCACCGCTTTCGAACAGTCTTAAACCTAATTGTTGCATGTAGAAATTAGGACTCATTCTTCATGTTATTACGGTACCACTTTACTGAATGGGACCAAGTTTAAAAAAGGGTGAAAAGCCACACAGGAAAGATTTTTTAAACTTGGCCCCTTTTTACGTTTTGAAACGTGTTTTAGTAGATTTGCATTGTCATGTAACATCCCAAATGTAAAGAGTGAAAAATAAGGCCTATAATAAAGCTGGAAACATGAAAGGATTAAGAATCCATCATCTCTGCATTCACACCAGTTTAAAATGGCAGTTAGAAATATATTCCCATCATGCACCTGTTTGACCCTTGGGTCAACCACCAAGGAATGCTAGTCAAGGCTATTAGCAGAATGCCTAATTGAATCGAATGCCTATTACTTAGAAATTTTTTAACCGAATGCCTAATACTTAAAGAAATTTTTCAGTGGAATGCCTATTACTTTAGAATTTTTTTAACCGAATGCCTATACTTAGAAATTTTTCAGTGGAATGCCTATTACTTAAGAATTTTGTAAACCGAATGCCTATGACTTATCCGAATGCCACTGAGTGCCTATAGCAAACCGCCTAATCCTAGAATCACTTAGGAATGCCTAAGTTATGAATGCTTAGGAATGCCTAAGTTAATAGTATTGAGCTTTAACGAGGGCTTAATGAGTAAATAGGCATTCAGTAGCATTCTTGTGAGGCATTCGGAATGCCTGTGAACCATCTCTATAGGCATTCATTATCTGCTGAGTGCTAGTGACCACCTAGTACCGCTATCCTTGGCACTCGAGGGCTTGGCGAATACTTACAGAATGCCAAATAGGCATTCATGTTTGGTAAGGGTTATTTTGGTGGGGAAAATTAGTCGTGTTGCATAAACCGCGAAACGCAGTGCAAAACTGTTAATAGACCTTTTTCCATACTTCCCATCATGCACTATTTCGGGGTACTTCAACCGCATTCCGCCTTTCGGGTGTCCCAAAACACATCATCTCACCGGGGAGAATTCTATTACTTACATATTTGATATTATACGGACATTTCGGCTGGCGACTTCATTGGAAAGGGAATCACGAACAATGGCGCCGATGACTTTTCGTAGACGAAAAAAATCAGAAAAAAGTTTCGTGTTACCTTTTATAGACTTGAAGGTGCAAGGTTAATTAATTACACTACACGCAGTGATACACTCTAGGCGACCGCTTCAAGTTTTTTCCGAAATGTTGAAATTACTTACACAGATGTTCTTCATCACTCTATAAAATGCATCACTAGTGTAACTCGTGTGTAAACAATTAGTAACATCGACGGAATTGATGATTATGGAATCAGTATGCCCATATTAAGACAAAATATTTGCAATGACCATCAGTTGCACTCGACCCATGAGCCTGATGGACTACGTCATACCCCCTGGCATAGTGCATGATGAGAAAAAGGGGGAAAATGTCTACGTCTTTCTGGCGTTACACGTGGAAGTTTGTATGAAAGATGCACACGGCACCTCTTTTTTATACGGCCAATAATCTTACACACGGTTCAATATATAATCTGCACGTATGAACCGCACTTATTGAAGTAAATTTTTCACACCTCACTGTTGCTTTATTATAATGATATCTTACAACAACAAAAATAATAGATCATATTAATAGTTAGACTTTCCTTCATGTGTTCAATATCCTTGACTGTCTTACATGTGTCGTAAAACGGTAACATTTTGTGCAGTTTCTGCGTTGTCGCAGTGTTCATTTTGTACTTGCAGAATCTTCAATACTGGCTAAATAATCCCTCGCTACGTTACAGTCATTTTGACAAGTTGGACGAGCGTACGACCACCGTGAGTCGACATGACGAATGTTTATAATTATTCTGAAATTCGGACGCATGACCCTATACAAGTAGAATGGTCCTCTAGAATGAAAAAAATGACAATTAGCTATAATTAGATATTGAAATAGTGAACTTATCAGAGTATAACATGTGTATAATGAACTTTCAAAGTAAAAGCGAGCCCTCGGCTTTGAGATCGCGAGCATGCAGGTCAATATGTGGTCAATACTTTGCATTGATTTAAGAACCAACAGCTGAACTTTGTTGTAATTTTCAGATGGCAATCCAGCACCAGCATGTTCATCAGTAGATTCAAGAGGTATACAAGGCCCACCAGGGGAGCCTGGCAGAGGTACGTTTGCTAGAACCTTTATCCTGCGTAAACAGCAGACAACCTAGTGCAAATCGGCATGCATACACCGTGCTTAATACGTTTCACATAGTGACGTATTTGCACCACGTATTTTATTTAAAATTGATTTTTTTTTGCAGAGTAAGCTGTGTGCTCTGATAGTGATGAATGAAATACATCGAAAATATAATATATTTTCATTACTTTAAACCAGGTTTTAATGTTTGAATCAAGATTATGCATCAACTGAAAATCGCTAAATTTTCAAACTCGATTCGAGATGCGTATTTTGCAAATGCGTCAGTATGTTAGGCACTTGAAACTTGATTCTGAGTTTAGCGTCCGCCGCCCGCGTTATGAATTTTGTGCCGCGTTTGAGATGTGAAATCTGAAAATAATTCATTATTGTGCAAATTACTACTAAACCAGAAAGAAAATTTGTTGTGCACAATTTTTAAACCCTTCAAAAACTATAGAAAACTTTGACAACTAGTGGAAGAATTCATCTAAATATTTGAGCATTAAAAATACAGATTTTTGACCCTTGCTCTATCCAATTATTTCAATTATACCTTTGGGATACCAGGGTAGACTAGAAGTGAACTTAACCTTGCCATGGACATTGTTTATGTTTATAATTTAAGATAGGAGATATTATATGAAAGACCTATTTTTAACAAATTGGTGCCAATAATAATTATTTCAGTGTTCTGCATGATTGTTATTTTTGTATAAATGAGTCACCCCCCCATCCTCAAATGTATACAGAAAGGTTAGTACAAATTGGAGTGAAGAAGACTGATATACTTCGGAGTACATAAAAGTTTGTTTTAAAACTTGATTTAAACAAAAAGCAAGATAATTATACTTTTATAAATGTTTTGTGTATTTGTGACATTTGGGACCCAAATAGAATGAACAAAAGTGCATAAGCATTGGTAAAAGGCCGCGTATAATGAAACCTTGAAAATAATGAATAATGAAATAGTTGCCTCATTATGAGCTGAAAAAAATGGACGCTAAACTCAATATCAAGTTTCAAGTGCCTTATGCGGCCGACGATTTGTGTTATCCTAGTCACAAAGATTTAAAAAAGCATAGTTTGACAAACCTATGACGTACGGTTATGGCGTTATGCGCAAAATGGTAAAATTGTGACGTCTTCACGAGATCTAATACTACAGCCTGTCTCAAAAAAAATTGTGCAAGTGAAAATCGCCCTCTATGGTAATTAGAAAATACAGTTGTGACATGATGCTTACATCAACTTCAAGGGAGTAGTCTTAGCTCTCAAATACCGTTTGTTCTGTTCAATTTGCTGGTTTTAATCTCGAGATATGTTTAGTTAACAACGAAATGGTAAAATCACAATTGTGCCACTTTTACTAGGGAAGATCAAGAGGACTGTACATGTAAATCAAAGATAGCATCAAGTTTATCAAGAGTTCATTCGTGAAATCAAAAGAACGCATTATACAACAATAAAATTAGTTTTTACTGTTTTTACTGTTTTATCATGATACAGGTATTATATGATTCTCTTTTTCCACTTAAAACAAATTAAAACAGAAATAGATAGGCCTATTTCACATTCTGCTGTAAAATTAAATACATGTCCATGTCAATAATTTTATCATGGTAAATACTGTTTTCTTTGTCACTCAAGACATGTTAAAATACAAACAAATATTGCAAACTTATAAAGTTAACGAGCGCGTATTACTTGTTGGAAGAGAAATTAGACAAAATAATGCATGCGCGCTGATGTTGATCAATATCAGCTATCATTGATTTACATGTGCGGCCCTATAAAAGTGGCACAATTGTGATTTTACCCTTTCGTTGTTAATTAAACATATCTCGAGATTAAAACAAGCAAATTTAACAGAACAAACGGCATTTGAGAGCTACGAATGCGCCCTTGACGTTGATGTAAGCATCATGTCACACCGGTATTTTCTAATTGCCATAGAGGGCGCGTTTCACTTGCACAATTTTTTTATAGACAGGCTGTATGTATATATATTTTTAGTGATAGTGGGATTTTTTTATTATCAGGGAGCGGATTTCCAGCCACCCTCGGAAGTCAAATAGTGCGTCCCTTGTACATAGCAATAATTATTCAAATAATTTATCGACAGATGGGGAAATGGGCGCTATTGGAACGCCCGGAAAGGTGGGGCCACAAGGTTTGAGAGGTTTACAGGGCCCTCAGGGGTCACCGGGGTCACGCGGCACACCTGGGGCGGATGCTACCAATCCTGTTATTTCTGGTGCTGTTTATATTCGATGGGGCCGATCAACATGTCCCTCTACTGCTGATTTGGTCTATAATGGTAAGTGCAACCATTGGGCGTGATATTACACTGTAGCCTGATTGTAGGATCACAGTGACAAAAATCATGAACGTGAATTTTAGAGTTTGATGGGGCAGTGAGCTTTAAAGGCGAATATTTTTTTTAATGTTACCCTATTTTGGCCTATTTTTGGTGCTAGTAAAAGGAAGATTCACAGGGCAATTATTACAGAATTCTTCTTCCGTTACGAGGACACTTTTTTGGACTTGTCCACCAATTTCCCACCCGATATGTGTACCCTATCATAATTATTAGGTTGTGCCTAGTAATAGTAATATTTGCAAATGTCATGATTTAAAAATACAGTTTGAAAAAATAAAAGATTAAAAACATATTTCAGAAATTATATTATTCATCTGCGAATGAGAGAAAACAAACTTAATCCGATAAATAAGCGAGTAAACCAATACTAATATCAACAATTTGAAAGCAACTGGCGTGTACCGGGGCCTGTATAATTCATAGATTTTTGCTAATGAAAAAGGAAACGTTACATATTGCTATTTAAAATTGAAACGACAATGGTGATCTTATAAAACGTCACAAAAGGTGGTACGGCGTCTGGGATAATACCTTTTAAAATAGCATGAGATTAAAGTGTTTACAAAAATGTTATTACAACTCTCAAACAGGACTAGCTGGTGGAGAACACTACACACACCAAGGAGGCGGCTCCAACTATCTTTGTCTTCCTTCGACACCAGAATATGACGAACATCAATCAGGTGATGAAGGGGGTAGAGGCCACGTATACAGTGCAGAATATGAGACGCACAACTTCCCTCCTTTTGCGTCGAAAGCCGAACACGAAGTTCCATGTGTTGTCTGTCACGCATCTAATCGAGGAAGCATGCTAATGATCCCAGCAATGAAGACATGCCCCACTGGATGGACGGAAGAGTATCACGGTTATCTTATGACGGACGATTATAGACATCGCAGACGTGACTTTGTTTGCATGGATCGTTCCCCAGAAAGTTTGTCAGGTGGTAGTAGCGGCAATCAGAATGGGGCTCTGTTTTACCCAGTTGAAGGGCGCTGTGGTGGTACAAATCCTGGTAATTTGCCTTGTCCACCTTATACGAGTGGTCGAGAACTATCCTGCGTCGTTTGCACGAAATAATATTTTACAATGTATCGCGAAAGATTTACTGGAAAAGGAGTCTGGTTTGCCATGTTTAATTCTGGTTTCGATTATTATAATAATAACTATGTTTGATATCTTCTCTCTGTCGGAGTAAACGGTACTATAATATTTTGCCGATTTCCGTTCACAAATTAAGCGTACCGGTATCCGACATGTGGGTATTAATATCCACAAGGTCCTATGCACACAGTTGACGTTGCGCGCGTATACGCGAGTGTTAACGCTTAAAAGGAACCTTGCAAAAGATTATAGGGATGTGGAAGTTAATTATGTAGATATTTACGAAAGTCTTTAGTTTTATGACTTTGGGAGTTATATTCCGGCTTTCATATTTCAACATGTCCATATATCCAATCGTTATAATGTTTGTATTTATTATATGCTTTTCATTGTTAGTTAATATTTTCACTTTCGATCCTCGTTTACGTTCGCGTATTACAACATTACTATCATGGAAATTAAACCAAATCGAGTCCTTCATTTCGAATTTGCTGGACTCCTTGCTTACTAGTGTAGTAAGTGGCGTCAGTACGAGTTTTACTAGACGCAGGGTTCGCTCAAAATGCTGATATATATACATACCCGCGCACTTTTAAAGGCATAGATAGGTGCGCGTGCGAAAAAGCTACGTCGATACGTCACTGACTACCTGGAGAAAAATCAGTATAATATATAAAGAAATTTAGCATCAGTGCTAGAAACTGAAAGAAGCTTGGAGATTATTAATTTGCATTGGTTTTGTTTGTGCCTAGTATATAGCGTACGTCTTAGTCCAAGTTGTTTCTTGCGCTAACAGTGATTGATTGAATGAATTAATGATGCTGCTAGTGTATTAATGAAAGTAAAACAATAAATTGTTATCATTATTGATATCACAATAGTGTTCATTTTATAAATCTGGATTCAATCCTATTCGAAATACTTTGTCCCTATTATTTTAAAGGAGTTTAGCTGTGGTGTAAGAAAGGGGGTTGAAAAATAATATCTATTTGCAACTTACGACCATGCTTGTCATGTCAAAGTAGAACAATATTTTGTTATATTGTCATCATCAACTCTACAATCCAGGAAAAAAATAGTTGGCACACGTGCACTAACCAATTGAAATGCGTGTCCTATCAATATTGGAGAAGCGAGTGAAACATACATGCAGTATATGTGAAGTACAGACTACCCCCTATATCTCACCCTTCCCCGCTGCACTCCCCATCTTTCAATGTTGGAGGGACTCGCGGGCCTGTTGACAACATGGCTTGGTCCAACATTGAATTGGGGGGGGGGGGGGAGCGGGGGCAGAGATATACCAAAAGACAGGCTAAGTGTGCCAACCTTTTTTTCCTGGATTGTAGCTCAAATACCTTTTAAAAAATGTTTAAATAGCCCTAAAATTGCTGCCATGGTGACTCTCTAGATGAAAAAGTTGCATACAAATTTAAAGTTTGCACTGGAACTCAAGCCAGTCTAATATAATACGGGCTCTATATGACTAGCCTTGATTTCAAGGCGTAAGATAATGGTTTCTACACAGATACTACTCTCTGAGATCTTTTGTCATTATCCATGGACTACTAGTGTTTTCATGGTTTTTTATAATATTAAAAATAATATAGCCACAAGTCATCTATGGTCAACCACTATGACTATGACCATATGTCCAGATATGTCAACTGTCACTCTTTCCTTCAGTTTGCACTTTCGGACAACAGCAAGAACACCCTGAAGGCCTGTCACTATATAAAACAGCTAGAGGGGAGGGAGAACGTATCACACCTATTAATCTTCAGCACTTAAAAAGAGATTAGGGCAATTAGCAAAGATAACTAAAAATTATTGGCACACGACAAGTATTATAGTATAACCAGGAAAGTTGATAACTAGCATGATCAGGGACTGAGGCACCTGGCTGGGTATACATGTACCAATGGATAGAATACTAAGAAATTTGGTATGTAAAAAGGCTATTCTATAGGCCTATTTTAAACATAGGTATTTAAGAACTGTGGCTTGGTGATGGAGTGACCAAGGCCATATAAACGAAAAAACGAACGAGATATCATATCACAGACCTCAGGTCCGAAAGGACTTGAGCAAGTCTATATATGACAGGTTAATGATTATAAGTGATCATGAATGATGGACATGTACTCTAACAAGTAAAACATCGTTTTAATGGGTTTAAGGTTAGTGCAACTTTTGAATCTGTAACTTTCTCATTCAAAGCGTAACCAGGCAATAACCCAATAAATTTTTGTCTTGAGCATGTATTTTTCGGGGGGTGAAACCTTTCAAATTTTCAGGGTTGTTAATGAAAAGCAGAATTTGGTTTTAAAACATGGCTATTTTAATGTATAGATTTTGACTTACTATCACGTGATAAACATAGGAGCTGTTACTTGTTGTTACTTGTTGTTATGATAGCCGCACACCCCTGTACACAGTAAAAAATATTTTAAACAACTGTTTAAAATTTTTAAACAACACTGTTTACGCCGGTCACTCTAACAACTTCTGTTCAAAGTTTAAACACCCTTGGGTTGTTTAACTTTAGTTGTTTAAATGTACACAGTTGTTTAAAGTATTCTAAACAACAAATGTTTAAAACAAACAGTTGTTTAAAGCTGTAAATGGCTGTTGTTTAAAACAATTGTTTAAAACATACATAGTTGTTTAAACTTGTTGTTTAAAAGTTTTTAACATTTTTGTCTGTTGAAATCAATTTACTTGGGAGAATGGGCAAGAAGAACTGACTGTAAAACATGCACATCACACATCAGCCCCATGCATCTGTGCATGAGCAGTGTGGATGTGATACATTCAGAGGTAAGTGTTTGGTTTAATGTTTGATGTGGTTAAGCTTACACTCGCACTTGTCACGGCTGCTTACTACTGCACAGATTGCATCATTTAGCATTTACAACACACAACTGAGTGTTCATATAATACTCTATCACATCAAACAATATTTAAACCAAACACTTACCTCCGAATGTATCAATTAGGTCTGGCATTTCCCACTTTTGGAGCAGGTCAATCACATAGTCAACCGCCATGATGATGAATCTGACCCTGATTTCAAGGAAGGAAACCCCTCTTTTGCAAAATTCGATCTTTTTTAAACAACGTTGTTTAAAAGTCCCTTTTTTGGTATTATTCATGAATTAAACACACACTGTTTAAAATTCAAGGACTGTCTTTTAAACAATGTTGTTCAAAGTTTGAACAACATCGTTTTAAACAGCGACATTTTAAACAGTGTTTTTGCTGTGTATAAGACATTAAGCCACCAAAGAAGGTGAAATATGTCAGCTCGTACATGTCGTATATTTTCCACGAACAGTTTATAACTCTTGAAACATGGAAATATGTGACACACTTCACAAAATTACTTACAAACAGAACAATGTCGTATTACATCAATTCGGTTGTAGAGAAAGAGACGGAAGGAAAAATTCTCACTTTATCAAAATTAGTATCAGGTTTGGCCAATTGAACATGTTGAATTAGAGTATGTCCTCAAAAGTAAATAAATGAAAAGGAATGTTATACTCCGCAGTGTGTAATCTAATAAGGATAAAAGAATGTTCATTTAACTCACACTTCGAAGAAACAGACTTTGGCGACATTATTCTTATTTCGGCAATCCACATAATGAGATCGATTTCTTCCCCACTGAGTCAAACAACATTTCTCACAAGTCTGAGAATTGAAGGAGAAATCAGTTTGTTTTCAAGATGTCTGGTAGTCACAGTGGCTCGTTTTTGATGCTTACATCATTTCTGTTCTTATTCGTTGTCGGGATTACAGGTAGGTTTATTCTTTTTGTTGTTGTATATCTGCAAGTAATCTTTAACTATATTCTGTCGAAATATTACCGTGTTTTAAGTTTTTAACTCCCGTTTTAACTGCCGAAAAAGAGGAAAATTTATCCTCGTAATTAACTGTACTTAATTTACGAGGTTTAGTTTTCACTGTATGGAATATTTAAAGCTTATCATTACATAATAAATTCCGCATTAATTTAAAGGTATGTCGTAAAAACTCGATATGTGCTTTAATAGTCTCAAGCGCTTTTAAACAATGCAAACATGAAGTGGTGCATCTACAAAAGTGTAAAGGGCTTTGAGCAACTAATCGACACACATAGGGGACCGTTCACAAACACTTGTTAGGGGGGCGCTGATGGGGTCTGAAAACTTGTGACCCTCCTAAGGAATGACCCTGCAAAAAATGACCACAAATTTGCCTGGGAAAACTTTATATGCTTTTCTATGGGGTTGACCCATAATTTTCATGTAAAAAAAAAACAGGGGGGGGTGGGGGTGGGCTGAATTTTTGAGATCTGTCAAGGGGGGGCGAAAAATTTTCCCGATGAAATATTTTTGCATCAGGCCCCCCTAACAAGTGTTTGTGAACGGTCCCTAGTTATATACGAACAAGTAAACCTGTAAATTTTTGTCTCAAACCCATTAGCTCAGTTGGTAAAGCGCTAGACTTTGGTATAATTTAATGTTTTCAAAAGTGCTCGATAGTAAACATATGCTAACTATCGAGTTATAACAGAAGATCTTTTCAGGGACAATTGTAAATCATACTATTCGGCAGTTAATGTTGTTTGTTACATATTTGATGTAGGCCTATGTGGTTTTAAACATTAATTAAAATTAACCTCGGCGTAATAATTTTGGAACGTTTTTGCTACATATATTTACAATTACTTTCATTAAAAAAGAATGACACGTAAATCATGGTTATAAAATTGTAGGCGCACAAGAGACACCCTTACCATAATAAGTAAAGTGCATATTTCTCCTATTGCCAATGCATTGTATCATGGGAAGGCATAACTAGAGGCACATTGTGTGCCAATCTGTTATCTACGCCATGGTATGTAACTTGGCACAGGTTCATAGTGTTACTGTTTACGACCAATTATGACGGATATCTTTATGCTATATCGAGTAACTTTTCATGCTGTATGATCTGTATGAAATGTATACGCTAAGAGACCTTTTAAACATAAATGTATACACTCTTAGATAGCGCGAACCAAGCAGAGGAAACGTTAGAAAAATACCAGGAGTGTATTAAATAATTGTATATAATCACACGAGGGCGCACTCCACATATACTCACAGTGTTTTAAGAAACGTCCTTGTCGCGTAGAATTGATTCATTTTACTTGCGGGTTAATGCTTTTATAATTATAACCTTGTATTTTCCAACATTTTAGTGACAATTTTGTTATTTAGATAGTTATAATCACGTGATTTTTTCTCGTGTATGAATTAGTTAGTACATGTAACTGCAGGGCTCGTGCATTAGACGCGTCGACATTTCAAAAGGCGTGCATTAAGTTTGTACAATTTCACTCCCAACAAATACTACGCAGTTATTCAATAAATAATTGCACAGACGCGCACTCTGGGTACTACTCAGTGCTTTTGGATGCGTTCGTGTCGCATAGGATTGATTCATTTTCGTGCGATTGATTCATTTATATGTGACGTGTCATGTCAAAAGGAGACACTTTTGGGCAGGATCGTAAATGGAGAAATAGCCAAAAACCTGCCCGGGTGTGAATTTTTCACAATTTGGGTTTGTTGCGAACTTGTGATGTTATTAATGTTTAAAATATTGTCTGATAGTTTCAAACCGGAATATAGCTGGCATCTTGTATTTTTTGAGACGTTTTTCAAGGTAATTCGTACTCTCAACATTGTCAATAATATTTTCAAAGGCCGATATCTCAATTTCCAATTTTATAATACCACAACTTACGAACTCAATATCTTAGCTTAGGAATGTCCGATTTCATTGGGAAAAACGGCGTTGTGGACCAAAATATCTCCATATTTAAGATATGTTAAAACCTCAAAATTGATAACCTGCCCAAAAGTGTCTCCTTTTGACATGACACGTCACATAATTTGCTCGCTTTTCCACCATTTTTAGTGAAAATTTTGATAATATAAATGCATACATCACTGGATTTTTTTTCTCGTGTATGTTTTCTGGGCCCCTGAAAACCCTTGACAGGTTACAAAATACTGCTGGCAAAATATTGGTCTCCCACGCAGATACCCCACTGATGTTCTTCTAAATACCTTGAAGTGGGACAAACTTGATGATCGTCGCAATAACCACCTTAACATCATGGTCTATAAGAGCCTTAGCAACATCCTCCCACTGCCTTTATGTAACATCTTTTCCACAGTCAGTAACAGTCATGGCCACTCCACTAGATCCGCATCCCAAGGCAACTTTGTCCCTTCAACAAACCGTAGTGCCTCTGCCAAAAGGAAATTCGCCTCCAGAGGTGCACTGTCCTTTAACCTGCTTCCTACCAGAGCCAAAAATCCGTTGCCAGCTACAGTCGGTTATTTTAAATATGCTTGCAAGTAAATTTCACCTTATGATGTCCCATAGTGCAATATCACTGTTTTTATATATCATTGTTGTTTGTATGTAAATTATATGCCTAGCTGGTCTAGTTTTTATTGTATTCCTAATTTTGTTAAATTGTGCAATCTGATATACATTGTATACTTAATGTAATGTACTTTGATATGTATTGGTTATTTTTTGATGTTTTAAGTTTGACCCCTGGGCCAAACTGAAAAACAGTGTTTACACTGAGTTTTGTTACCCAGGCAAAAGAAGTTTAAATAAATAAATAAAGGTTTATAATAAAATCATATTACTTGTTGCTCGTGAAATTTAAAACAAAATGCACTTGAATACATGAATACAAAACCCACCCAAGTCCATGCGAAGTGATTTTGAGAAGAAAAAAACCCCGTGCATCATTTCTGTTCCTTCAGTTAGATTTACCTGGTCAATATGGTAAGTTTTACGTGCAAATGAGTTGGTCAAACTGTATTAGGCATGACGATTAGCATTTCAGGGACTTCGTGGGGGTCATTTTAAATGCTGGACTTGGGTGGTTTTTTGAAACATATACAAAGACAACAGTGTTGGAATGAGATTACCACTAGTAAGATAATACAAAATAAAGCACACAGGTATGTATAATGTTAATAAGCATACTGCTACATGTATGTAATATAAACCACACACTCTCCTTGATTAAACCCATTTTATTTTTCAAAGGTCACTCTCCAGCAATGAATGTGTTACAAGTGGAATCTTATACATACTGGATTTCAATCAATGTGTTACAAGACTCATATCCTGGATTTGGGTGTTTATTTCATACATACTATTTTCACATGCTCAATAGACACAGAGGATGGATTTGGGTTGTTCTTTCATACATATGACAGGCCCATGCTTAACTCAAGTTGGCCAAAGTATGGACTTGGGTGGGTTTTGTATTCATATATTCACTTGTACTGAGATGTTGATTCGTTGTAAAGATGTAAAGATTAATAGGACCTCGACTATCAGTAAACGGCAGCAATGCCTTATGCTTCGTTTGCGGTCTTGTGATGAGAGCCAGCCCGATATCACATAAATCACAATGAAATTATGTTATCATCGTCAAATTTGAACATAAAGTTACCAACTAAATTTGTGAATCTTGATCAATAATAAATTGCTTCTACATTACAGTATACAATACATGAAAAAAATGTTCTTAAATTTTGTCGCAGAGTACTGTTTGTAAGTTTATAGCACTAACTTTTTTGCGATATTATCAATTTCTACCAAATGTAGCTCAATCATAATCATTCATTTAGTCCTAACTGGAGATAAAAGAATTTTCGGCATGTTTTCTGACAATCGAGTCACATAAATCAAAGATTTGGAACAAGTCTAAACATTCATAATCTTGAGTAAATGCCGAAATGTTTTTTTGTGTGTTACTTTGATTAAATGATTGCTTGTAAGAAAGAAACATGCCTTTTCCATGTCTTGATTGTCACATTATTTATAAACTGTTTATTACAGGACATAATGAATCCGACATCAATACCCTAAATGAACTCAAAGATTCTTCAGAGCTTGCGTTCTTCAAGTATTTCTTCCAAGGTCCACCAGGAAAAGATGGACGTGATGGTCGAGACGGAAGGGATGGACATGGTAAGCAAGATCAAGCTAATGACAAAAATATATGCCAAATGTTTTTTATCGTCTTTGAAGCATTGAGGTTTAATTTGCAAACAGACAAAAACAAGCAGATTCAACAAAATTAGAATTTCTACTTGAACCAAAATAAAGGCAAATGTCAATTCTCGCCGGCAACGGTTGCTCTTGCTAGTACAATGTTTGACCTCCAGCGTCGACATCGCCTTGCTAGCCACCGTTGGCTTTTTACGCGAGTCTGATAATAATGCTGAAAACAGCTCCACTAAGGATTCCGTGTGCTCAATAGATCGAAAATGGATCTATATAATATATACAATTATTGTAAACTGCTGTTTAGTGTGTATTCGCGTGTAACATAATTATGGTGACATTTTTTAATGTTCCTGTGTTACGGCTTACGGATTTGTGACAACAGAATGAGGAAATTACGTGCGAAAATTTGCAGGCGTAAATTTAATTAATTTGGGCATAAGTGCAGTCCACCATTCAATGTGGAATAGGCTTTATCGATTGATTTTGTTGGAGTAATTTCCTGTTAACCAGGTTTAAATACTGTTGACGAGTTTGTTGACGAATGTTTATAATATTCTGAAATTCTGACGTATGGCCCTCTAGAATACAAGAATGACAACTAGGCATAATGCGAACCCTAGGCCTTCAGATCGTGGCAGGTCAATATCTTATCAATACTTAATTGCATTGATTTGACAACCAACATTGAACTCTGTTTGTAATTTTCAGATGGCGCACCAGCACCAGCATATTCATCAGTAGATTCAAGAGGTATTCAAGGCCCACAAGGGGAGCCTGGCAGAGGTAAGCTTACTATCAAATGCTCATCAGTAGATTCAAGAAGAACAAATGACCCACATGGGTGTTTGGCAGAGGCATATTTATTAACCCCTAATCCTACGTACAAAGCAGAAACGCTATTGCAAGTTGGCCTGCAGAAACCGTGTTACTATAAACAACACTCTGGAACTGAAATAGCAATTCATTATATCCTTCATTAATAGATTCTTGTTCATTGTTCAGCGTGTCACATGATCAAAAATATACACACTATTCTGTGAGGAAGTGGAAAAAAGTACGTAAATAGTACGGACGTAAATAGTACTGGCTTCTGGATATTTACTATTTACGGATTGCAGCATACCCAAGTCGCAGTCCATAAAGCATAAAAATAACATTGAACGTCGACATTGAATATGAGAATATTTTGTCACTGCCGAGAAACGACAACACAGACATGGCTGGCGAAATAAAATCAAGCCTGGAGTGGGCTGCTCAGTACTGCTGAAGACGATTCACGATTTCAGCTGTTTAATTTGAATTTGTTACCATTTCTAGCACAGGAATATGTTTTCAGATCAACACAGTCAGATTCAGAGTGATATTGACATGGTAAGCTTAAAACAAACACTGACAGTGCGAGACCGCCGGCCGCCTGACATGCCTAAGCCTAGCCTTTTTGCCGTGCGTACGGAGGCCTATCCCGATGCATGATGGCCTTCGTATTTACATGTAAATATTTTTACATGTACATCTTTTCACTAACATTTGTACAAATAATCTATGAATTAAGGCAAAATGGAATGAAGATACAACTTGAACAAATATACAATGAGTAAGCTTAAAAACCCACTAACACATGAACATGACAGTGCGAGTCATTGGACCGCCAAACCGGCCTACCGCGCATATGTCCTACCTAGGCCTATCTCGCAGCATGGTGGAGTTGTCATCATTTAACCAATCAACGAACAAAAAATCTATGAATAAAGGATATAAAACAAATATATACTGCCTTCATTCGAGGTTCTGGTTAAAAATATGGTCCCTCGTTGAGATCAATAATACTAGGAAAATAGTACTGTCACAAATTGCTCATTCACAAGTTACAGTCTTTTGGGTTCCATTCACATCTTCTTAGTTGGTTTCAAGCATACTTGACTGATAGGGAGCAAAGAGTAGTCATTGATAGTTCCAACTCAGACTGGCTCCCAGTCTTATCCGGTGTCCCTCAAGGGTCCATCTTGGGACCCATGCTTTTTTTGTGTTACATCAATGACATGCCTAACTGTACCCGAAACAGCACAACTGCATTATTTGCTGATGATTCCAAATGCTTTAGATCAATCCATAGTACACATGACTGCTTGCTCCTTCAGGATGACATCAATTCTCTTTATAAATGGGGCAAAACATGGGACATGCATTACCATCCATCCA
Organism: Amphiura filiformis; assembly: GCF_039555335.1. Taxonomy (NCBI): domain Eukaryota; kingdom Metazoa; phylum Echinodermata; class Ophiuroidea; order Amphilepidida; family Amphiuridae; genus Amphiura; species Amphiura filiformis. The sequence goes on along the minus strand of NC_092629.1, from coordinate 54,856,350 downwards.
AATGCCAAATAATTTCAGTCACCAGAAAAAGAAATATGGTGAAATTTGACTATCGTATGAATAACAATATTTTATCCAGAACTGATTCTATCAAGGATCTGGGTATTGATATTTCATCTAGTCTTGTATGGAATGACCATGTAAGACGTGTTGTCAACAAATGCAATAAACAGTTGGGTATGATAAAACGTGCAGTAGGATTTAACGCTCCCGAAAGGGTAACAAGGACACTTTTTACAGCACTGGTCAGGAGTGATGTGGAGTATGCCAGCTCTCTCTGGAGTGGCACATCAAAACGTAATATTCGATTAATTGAAGGCATCCAGAGGAGAGCAACAAACTATACTCTACATTACCCTGATTTAGACTATCGTGAGAGGTTAACTAAATTAAACCTCCTTCCTTTGTCTTTTAGACGTGAAATCCTTGATCTCACATTCTTTTTTAGATGTAAAATGGAACTTTATGACCTTAATCTTAACCATTTTGTTGTTTTTAACTCCACCCTCAAGGACCGTCCCACCACCAGATCATCTGCTGACCCCCTATTGTTGATTCCCAAACGATGCAAAACCGAATCTCACAGGGCATCGTTTTTCAACCGTATTGTTCCCCTGTGGAATCAACTTCCTCTCACAATTAGATCCACTGTCATCATGTCATCTTTTAAGAGCCAGCTCTCTGAGTGGTACAAGAACAAACTAGAGGAGAGTTTTGATCCTTACAACATATGCTCTTGGGTTACATGTTGCCAGTGTTCTGGTTGTAGGCTTGTGTAGGTTTTTTTGTTTTTGTTTTGTTTTTTTGTTTTGTTTGTTTTATTTGTTTGTTTGTTTTGGTGGGAGGGGGGAGGGGGTGTCCTCATTGTTTTGATCTTTGGTGGGACTGTCCTAGAGGTGCTTTGCACCTGTTAGTCCTTGCCTTTCACTCACGGCTGTTTGATGTATATAGAATTGGCTTCATTATTAACTAAATGCAAACTATAGATGGCGCTGTTTATCCTAAATCATATTTCTTTATTTGCAAGGGTTAGGTGATTAATACTGCCATTAAAACAGCTTGAATAGGTGAAACAAGCAACAAGGAAATTTTATAAACACAATTTATCAAACAATAAAAGGAATTATTTGGTGCAACATTTTATCTATACTTCCTTTTTTTTCTATGTACTTTTGAATATTCATGTGCAATATATTTTGATGTTATATTATAATTATTGTATACCAGTGATAAAGTGTAATAAATAAATAAATAAAATAAATACTATTGATCTCACCTCGGGCACATAGTTTTAATCAGAACCTCTCATGGCAGTATATATTTGTATACTAGCCCAGCAAACACACTTTTTAAACATTATAAAAGTGTTTGAAACACGTTTTGGGTTTATTCAAAACGTTTTTATAACATTTAAATGTCGGGTTATATAAAAGTAATTAAAATGTCTTTAAAACGTTCTTAACCATTTCATATAGAAGCGTTTTGTTCATACTTATGCTAAGGCGCATATATAAATTCCGTTTATTGTTTACTGTATGAAGAAAATGACAACAACATTTTAAAAATATTATTGTAAGAAGTTTTTAGAACATTTTTGCAAAATATTTTGTCAACTCTTAAAAATATCACTATGTAAGACTGTTGTCCATCAAGTTTCCAATTTTTTGTGGAAAGTTATTAAAACGTTTTTTACTCTTTGTATAACTCGACAGTAAAACGTTTTAACATTTTGTGTTTGCCATGTTTGCTGAGAGGATACAAATATCCGGATGGGTTGAACAATCCGTGATAACAGGTCAATTTTTTTCTCGTAAAATGTATCCCAGTGCGTGTCTGTAAATAAATTAAATATTATTATAACATGATCTTACTGGATTGTTATGTTTAAATCATGTTTCATATTGAAATTTGAACCCACAATTTGGACAATGGTTCCCCTTGATAAATATACGATGCATAACTTGAAGCTGCCCATAATATTATGCAGCCGTAAACATATTTTAAGTGTGATCAATACTAATATTACAACAATGATTCTAATGATTTATTGACAGATGGACTCATGGGCGCTGTTGGGCCCCAAGGAACGCCCGGAAAGGTGGGACCAAAGGGCTTGAGAGGCTTACATGGCCCTCAAGGGTCACCGGGGTCACAGGGACCCCCTGGGGCTGACACTACCAATCCCATTGTCGCTGGTGCTGTCTATATTCGATGGGGTCGATCGACATGTCCCTCTACTGCTGATTTGGTGTATGATGGTAAGCGCAAACATTACTCTGACATAATGCTTACATCAACGTCAAGGGCATAGTCTTAGCTCTCAAATGCCGTTTAGTCTGTTCAATTTGCTTCTTTTAATCTTGAGATATGCTTACTTAACAACGAAAGGGTAAAATCACAATTGTGCCACTTTTACTAGGGAAGAGGGCTGTACATGTAAATCAATGATAGCATCAAGTTTATCAAGAGTTCCTTCGTGAAATCAAAAGAATGCATCAATTACACAACAATACATAATTGTTTTTAATGTTTTTTCATGATATAGGTATAATGGTTCTCTTTTTCCACTTACGACAAATTAAACGATAAATAAATATTTCACATTCTGCTGTAAAATTAAATACATCTGCATGTCAATGATTTTACCATGGTATACTGTTCTCATTTGTCATTCAAGACATGTTAAAAGACAAACAAATATTGCACACTTATAGGTTAATGAACTTTGACAAGTTCATGAAATTAGACAAATTAATGAAATTAGACAAAATAATGCACGCGCGCTGGTGTTGATGCGTCTAATGCGAAGGGGGAGTGCATTAGGCGCATCAACATCAGCTATCATTGATTTACATGTACCAGCCCTATTCCTAGTAAAAGTGGCACAATTGTGATTTTACCCTTTCGTTGTTAACTAAACATATCTCGATATTAAAAAGAGCAAATTGAACAGAACAAACGGTATTTGAGAGCTAAGACTGTGCCCTTGACGTTGATGTAAGCATTATGTCACAACAGTATTTTCTAATTGCCAAAGAGGGCGCTTTTCACTTGCACAATTTGTTTTGAGACACGCTGTATTTATATTGATAACTCTTTCAAAAGTGATGAGAATTGGACTAAACGATGAGAATTGTTCTCATTCTATGAATATTTTTTTTTTTCTAATTTAAACAATGTAACATGTCCGATCAGTATTTAAATCATTTCTCATTGTCATAATGAGAAAATTTCCAATCTAACCGTTTTGTTCTATTCTCATATTTAAAAAAAAAATTATTCTCATTTTGCGATCTAGTTGCACCATATCGTATCTTACACATGTTGGGTTACGCCCACCACACTTGTACGTAATAGCAATTGAAATGTCATGACTTAATATACAGATTGGACAGATCCATTTTGTTTTGAAAAAAAAAGAAAATAGATTGAAAAACCATTTCAGACATATAATTTATCTGCGAAGAAAATAGATTATATACAGTGGAGAGAAAACAAACTACCCAGCAAACACAAAAACGTTTAAAAAAACGTTTTAAATAAGTTATATCTTTGGCTTTTGGTTTAGGTAAAAACGTTTTAATAACATTGAAATGTCGGGTTATATAAAGGTCATGATAACGTTTTAAAACGTTTTGTATGAAAACACACTACAGCAATATTTTGAAATGTTTTCAAAAAATGTTATTGTAAACTATTTTTGCAAACATTTTTGCCAAATATTGTGTCAATACTTAAATAACATTATGTTGAAATATTTGAACCCAGCAAACACAGACATGTTCTTAAAATGTTTTTTTTTTTCAAAACCTTTTAATAATATTTAAATGTCGGGTTATATAAAGGTCATGAAAACGTTTTTAAAACGTTACTGAAAATATTTTGGGCAAACATTTTTCGCATAATATTTTTTCAACCCCAAAATAACAGTCTGTTTAGAAAGTTTTGTATCAAGTTTTCAAGAATGTTTTTGGAATGTTATTAAAACGTTTTTATACCATTTATATAACCCGACATTTAAACGTTTTCTGTAAAACATTTTTGTTTGCTGAGCAGTAGATTATCAAAAAATGTTTTTCAAGGTTATGAAAACGTTTTATACTCGTAATATATCCTTTATATAACCCGACATTTAAACATTTTCTGACAACCTTTTATAACCTTTTGCGAATGATGTCGAAAACGTTTTGTGTTTGCTGGGTAGCTCACATATAAGGTTAAATACCACTAATTATGTATTACACGGGTTTCAATGGGAAAATGGCTAATGTCGGGTGGAATTTTCTCATATTCAGAACTCTCACAGTTCAATGCCACTAATATCAGGTGAAACTATATGATTTAGATGCCAAATGATCAAAAACTCAACATAGGTTGACCCGAGACTTTTCTTGTTTTAACGCACTGAACCGTAAACACCTTAAAATGGCAGTGCGCCCTCGAAGCTGAAAGTTACAATATGGCAGGGCGCATATTTTCTAAAAACCGAAGCCGTGCCTATGAATTTTGGTACCATTACAACAACAATGTTTGAGAGAAAATATACCATTTTGAAGCATCAAACCCTAAAAAGTGGCTATATAACTTGATCAATTTCAGCGATTTCAGATTTCAGATCAATTTTAGTCTTTTTAGATGCCATGCAAACAAATAGTTACTCGTCGTATTTCCATGTATCGCCCAGGCCTATTAGTGGTAACCATAAACAGCAAAGAAAACAACAATAACTAATGGTATACTAGCAATTTGTAAGCAATTAGCATGTACTGGTGCCCGCATATAAGTAATGCAATTTTTTTCTTCTGAAAAGAAATGCAGCAACTTGCTTTCTCAAATTAAAGCAATAGCGATCTCACAAAACGTCAGAAAAGATAAGACGTCAGTCTGAATAGCTTAACAATTGCATATGATTAAATTAATGTTTATTAAAATGTTACTATAATTTTCAAACAGGACTAGCTGGTGGTGAATACTACACACATCAAGGAGGCGGCTCCAACTATCTTTGTCTTCCGTCAACACCAGAATATGACGAACATCAATCAGGCGATGAAGGGGGTAGAGCTTACGTATACAGTGCCGAATATCAGACGAGCACCTTCTCTCCGTTTGCATCGAAACACGATCACGAGGTTCCCTGTGTCGCCTGTCACGCAACTAATCGAGGGAGCATACTAATGATCCCAGCAATGAAGACGTGTCCCACTGGATGGACGGAAGAGTATCATGGTTACCTAATGACGGATCATCACGGGCACCGCAGACGCGACTTTGTTTGCATGGATCGTTCTCCAGAAAGTTTGTCAGGTGGTAGTAGCGGTGATCAGAATGGGGCTCTGTTTTATCCAGTTGAGGGACGATGTAGCCCTAGTAATTTACCTTGTCCACCTTATTCGAGTGGTCGAGAACTATCATGTGTCGTTTGTACGAAATAAGATGTGTCTTCTACTCTATTACAATGTGTCGCGAATTGAAGAACAACCCTGATTTTGTTTTGTATTATTAACAGGAGCATATCAGCAGCAGGGTCCCACTGGGTAGAAATCGACAAGAATTGCCTTGTGAATCTTCTTTGTAGCCCGGTCCGTAAACACCTAAAATATTGTATTAGCCCGGTAAAAACACACATGTTTATAGCAGCATGGATACTGATATTGGACTCTATCCTTCTTGACATTTGCTTAAAAGTTACCCTTTTCAGAGTCTTGGTTAGCAGCGACGTAGCTTGCGACACTATCACGGCGTCTTCATTCAGCGTAAGATTGTGAACACTAACGCTGAATGAAGACGCCGTGATGGTGTCGCAAGCTACGTCGCTGCTAACCAAGACTCTGAAAACTTTTTAAGCAAACATTTGTTTATAATTTGTACCCCACTGACAACTGATACCTTATGATACTTGTGTTTTGCCTGTAGGCCTACATTCGATCCATCGAAAATATTTGCTTTAAATGAATCATGTATGACTATATATAGCTATAAACAAGGAAATAAGGTTGAAAATGACACCACGTTTGTTTTGGTTCACTGAAAACAACGTCGGAGGGAATAGTTTTTTTTTATTATTAATAAGTAATACACCGCATCAGAAAGCAAAAATAATAATAATAATAATAATAATAATAAAATAAAGTAAAAAATAAAAAATACGAAAATGGACCAGTTTTATTGGTTAACTTTTTCACGCCTTTATCTTAAAGGCGACCTATTGCGGTTTGCTGGGAACGGGCCACAAACTGAATTTGTGGTAAATGTGTATGCCAAGTTAACTTGAAGTAACACATCACTAAAAGAAAATCTTCACTCCAATAACGTGTCTTAAATCTATAAATCTAAACCTGGTCATGCTATGGCAATATTATTGTGATTGATAAACTTGTCAACTCCAATTCATACCAGATTTACAACCAGAAGCTCAAAACTGACAACAAATACCAATAAATAAAGTTTGGTGCCTTGTCAAAAGTTGCAAATTAACAGGATTACGCAAAGATAATTTGCAGAGCGTGGCCATATCATGGCCCGAAACGATCGCTAGGTAATGTCGATCGCATCTGCTTCCAACAACTGTTCACGGTGTTTGATGTGATCATTTATTAGTTTTGTAAACAAAACATCATGTATAACCCATGTAATATGCTAATGTATACAGATGCTTTTGAGTCATTTTCAACTTTAATTTCACCTCTTTTACAAAATTATTCACGTTTACAGCATTTTTTAAAGCTTTTTCGGATATAAAATGTATCTATTTAAGACAAAATTGGTGGCGCTATTTAGTTACTGGAAATTACTCTTTCAAGCTTTTAATATAAATAATTCCATTTATTTTTTGATAAAATATGTTTATAAAATTTCTTTGTTGCTTATTTCACACGTTCTATCTATTTAAATGACAGTAATGATCACCTACCCCTTGCAAATTAAGAAATATGATTTAGGAAAAATAGCGCCACCTATAGTTTGTATTTACTTAATAATGAAGGCAATTCTATATACATCAAACAACCGTGTGTTGGATTTAACACGCGTCTCAAATGAACAATTGAACAAGCCGCGCTCTGTACGGGCACTTGTGGAATCGACAGGGCTCATAACGGAGATGAAAGCTTTCCACGCCTAGCAATTTTGCGCCATCGTTTTGATTTGCAATTTTTGAAAACGCACCAAATTTCAAATACTGGTATTAATATGTGTCAATTTAAAACGTTTGGTATCAAATGGGGTGTCAACTTGGATCTAATATGATTCTGCATACAACCGTATAATCAAATTGTCATTAACTGATCACTGGTCTAGATTAATGACGGATCATTGAAGTGAGGACTTTCTTTCTGTGTTGCGTTTATTACACTGTTTAAGTTCTGGAATGGTTTTTATTACGTTTATGATATTTACATAATAATAAAATATTATATTATACAACTTTGTATTTTTGGGGCTCATTAATTGCGTTTCCCGTACTAGTTGTTTATTAATGGAAATCTAAACCAGGGTCAAACGAGTCATTAATTTCGAATTTACTTTTTTTTCTTTATTGGAGCAGGTGACGTCATTACGCATTTCACTAAACACAACTTAAGAGGAACTATCTGTTATTTTTGAGAATAAAGTTGCCACGGTCAAAAAATAGATTTTCTTTATACTTTCATATTTGATGGACCTTGGCCTCAAACTAACACACATGGGATAAATTTCGGAAAAATGTCCCCGTTGCCATGGTAACAGGCAAATTTCAATTTTAGGCCTATTTTCCCATTTTTTACATTTTTCAGCAGTCAAATTGTCAAGTTTTGAAGCCAGTGTTACTAGTATACACAATATATATATAATTTTTTCTTTATAAGGTATGAATAGGTCAAACCTTAGATGCCGCAATGAAAGTATAAAATAATCACCAGAAGTCAGGGTGGGTTATACCATTTATTTGAAATAGGGTGTTTTTCAATTTTTTCAAAGTATGAAAATACACCAACTTTGTATAGCTCATAAACCATATGGTAGTGTTCCGATTTCAACATCGACCACAGCATGTTGAGATGATACATTGGTCTTATGAAAAAGTTACATTTGAGCTGTATATACAGTGTTGCCAGACATTTTCCTATTTTTCGAAATTCAACACAAATCTCACCTTAAGTTAAATGTTGTGAAAATGAAACATCATCCTTTCAAGGAACATTTATTAGAAAGAGAGTTTTTATTCATATCAAATTTGATCAGTTATAATGGTCAGTGTTGTTCTAAACCACATGGGTGTTGCCATAATTGGGGTTTAATTGTGATTTGTGGATATTTTCAACTTTTTACAAGTCATAAAAATACCAAAATGCATTTCTATAATAAAGAAAGAAACATCGACCTCGTCATGTTGAGATGATATATTGGCCTTATGAAAAAGTAATTTTGATCTGGGGGGGGGGGGCGGGGTAAGACATCAGTTTATACAGTGTTGCCAGATAAACCACATGGGTGTTGCCATAATTGGGGTTTAATTGTGAGGTGTGAATATTTTCAACTTTTTACAAGTCATAAAAATACCAAAATGCATTTCTATAATAAAGAAAGAAACATCGACCTCGTCATGTTGAGATGATATATTGGCCTTATGAAAAAGTTATTTTGATCTGGGGGCGGGGTAAGACATCAGTTTATACAGTGTTGCTAGATAAACCACATGGGTGTTGCCATAATTGGGGTTTAATTGTGAGGTGTGAATATTTTCAACTTTTTACAAGTCATAAAAATACCAAAATGCATTTCTATAATAAAGAAAGAAACATCGACCTCGTCATGTTGAGATGATACATTGGCCTTATGAAAAAGTTATTTTGATCTGGGGGGTAAAACATCAGTTTATACAGTGTTGCCAGATATTTTCCTATTTTTTCAAAATTCAACACAAGTCTCGCCCTAAGTTAAAAGATATGAAAATGAAACTTCACCTTCATACGGAACATATCTTTTTAGAAAGAAAGTTAATTTCATATTCAATTTGATCATCTGGGATGGTCAGTGTTATTCTAAGCCATATAGGTGTTGCCATAGCTGGCATTTAATATGACAATTTAGATATTTCCCGCTTTTTACAAGTCTTAAAAATAGTACACATCCTTAAAATTATTGTGGAATGAACGCAATATTAAGGTTAAAAATTACCCTAAGAACACTTAGGAAAATATTTCCTTCTATACAGTATTGCCAGTTATTATCACATATATTCAAAATTCAACGTATGTCTCACTGTAGGATTTATATTGTTTAAATCGCTGCAATAAATAAACCACATGGATGATGCCACTATAAATGGAGTTAATAGTGAAATTTGGATACATTTTCAATTTAAAAATGACACCTTATTAAAGTTATAGCTATAGTATTCCAATTTTTCACAAAAAACATCCAAAAAGCACACAAATTTGTCCTAATTTGGCGCTTTTATGGGCACTTTTGCCTTAATGCACCCAATTTGGCGTATTGTCTCCACTGCAAACCCACCAATCGACATACCTAAAGGTACCCCCAAAACCGTGGCACATCCCGTATACCTTTAACCAGGGAGAACCCCCTCCGGGGTCATGTCATAGGTATACTGTGCCCAGTAGTCCTCTTTTTCTACTTGAAACGGATATTTCCTCAGACAACTTTTATCAACATTTGGTGATTTTTTATTTTGCTTTAACCCTGCAAGTATCTGCAAAAGTGTTCATATAAATCTCCTTCAGTATTGAAAGCTTGATTTTAGTTTGCTGCTTCCGTTTTACAAGCTCATACAAATTCATGTCATCAATGAGCAGGGGATGCTTGAATGACAGAGAATTAGCAACAATATCATGCAACATTTCAATGGTCATTTCTTCTTCAGCATGACTTTAAATGTCATACTTTCGACTCTCCTGCGAGCTCCTCTCAGGAAAAGTAACTGGACATTTGTCTGGCTGTGAAAAGGTTCTATGCATTATTGTCTTTGACTATTCTCATATCTTTCGAGACATTTGCTGGATCTATATAGTTTTTTGCCCATTTCTTCCTCATATCTTTTTTGCAAGTATAGTTGGGATGTGTGCTTTAATAATATGGGGTAGGCGTAATTTAAACATTATCTTACTCTTATATGCATCGAAATAACATAAGATTGTTACATTATGTAACAATCTTATGTTATTTTAATTTATTTTAGCCTAGCTAGTATGTGTATATTGGTAAAAAAAATTATGGCTTTTATGTATATTTTAAAGTATACATGTTTGATGTTTTCTGTGTTGTATTTTAAGGGGTTGGTCACCCACCTTTGCACAGTATTTTTGTCGGACCTGAGAGCACATCAGACATACCAAATTGCATTTTGAATACGAGGAATGTCCTTCTGATATAAAATAATTTTGATTTTTTTTTTAATTCGCGATACAATAAAATTTTAGGGTAAATTATTTATATTGATTTTTTTTTTATTTTTTGACATATTACAGTCCTCAAAGTTAACTTAATAAATCTAATGATGTGTACTTAAAGTGTATGTAGCTGGGACCACTAATCAATTAACTAATGTTAATTGAAAACTTTGACCTTTCATAGTGAAGATATAGATTTTGTCCCAAAAGACCTACATGTTTAGGTGTTTTGGTGAAAAAATCTATATCTTCAATACGAAAGGTCAAATTTTCATATGAACGGCTTTTCATTTCAGCTACATATACTTTAAATACATATCACTAGATTTATACAATTTACTCTTGAGATCTGTTAAATTTCAAAAATATCAATTTTTAATCATTTGCCATAAAATTTGGATTATATCGCAAATTTCAATATATGTCTGATGTGCTCTTAGGTCCACAAAAAATATGTGAAAACGTCGCTATTTGAACCCTTATGACTTATAAAAATATGCACATCTCACTATTAAACCCTATAATTATAGCAACACCCATGTGGTTTGGAACAACATTGACCATTTATACAACTGATCAAATTTAATATTACAAAGTAAATTTCATTTTTAACTTTCCTTGTGAAGGTGAAGTTTCATTGTCGCATCATTTAACTTAAGGTGAGACTTGTGTTAAATTTCGAAAAAAAATAGGAAAATATCTGGCAACGCTGTATAAACATATGTTTTCCCCAAGCTTAAGTGTAAATTTTTCATAAGACCAAATATGTATCATTTCAACATGGTGAAGTTGATGTTTCACTTTCACATATTTTTTAAGGAATGCATACCATGGTATTTTGGTATTTTTAAAACTTTAAAGTTCAAAATAACCACATCTCGAGCTATTTAACCATGTGGTTTGGAACAACACTGACCATTTATACAACTGATCAAATTTAATATGAAAGTAAATTTCTTTCTAATAAACTTTCATTTTCAACCTAAGGTGAAACTAGTGCTGAATTTCGAAAAAATAGGAAAATATCTGGCAACACTGTATAAACAGATGTTTTTCCCCAAGCTCAAATGTAAATTTTTCATAAGACCGATGTATCATCTCAACATGATGAGGTCGATGTTTCATTTTCACATCTTTATTTTAGGAATGCATGCCATTGTATTTTGGCATTTTTAAGACTGAAAAATAGCTGAAAAAGCTGAAAAAAGCTCAACTTACGTTGAATTTTGAATATATGTGATAATATCTGGCAATACTGTATAGAAGGAAATATTTTCCGAACTCAAATTTTAAAATTTAAATTCACATACTAAGTGTTCTTAGGTTAATTTTTAACCTTAATATTGCGTTCATTCCACAATAATTTCCAGGATGTGTACTATTTTTAAGACTTGTAAAAAGCTGGAAATATCTAAATTGTCATATTAAACGCCAGCTATGGCAACACCCATATGGCTTAGAATAACACTGACCATCCCAGATGATCAAATTGAATATGAAATTAACTTTCTTTCTAAAAAGATATGTTCCGTATGAAGGTGAAGTTTCATTTTCATATCTTTTAACTTAGGGCGAGACTTGTGTTGAATTTTGAAAAAATAGGAAAATATCTGGCAACACTGTATAAACTGATGTTTTACCCCCCCCCCCCCCGATCAAAATAACTTTTTCATAAGGCAAATGTATCATCTCAATATGACGAGGTCGATGTTTCTTTCTTTATTATAGAAATGCATTTTGGTATTTTTATGACTTGTAAAAAGTTGAAAATATCCACAAATCACAATTAAACCCCAATTATGGCAACACCCATGTGGTTTAGAACAACACTGACCATTATAACTGATCAAATTTGAACTCTCTTTCTAATAAATGTTCTTTGAAAGGATGATGTTTCATTTTCACATCATTTAACTTAAGGTGAGATTTGTGTTGAATTTCGAAAAATAGGAAAATGTCTGGCAACACTGTATATACAGATGTGTTTTCCCCAAGCTCAAATGTAACTATTTCATAAGACCAATGTATCATCTCAACATGCTGTGGTCGATGTTGAAATCGGAGCACTACCATATGGTTTATGAGCTTTACAAAGTTGGTATATTTTCATACTTTGAAAAAATTGAAAAACACCCCTATTTCAAATAAATGGTATAACCCACCCTGACATCTGGTGATTATTTTTATACTTTCAATGCGGCATCTAAGGTTTGACCTATTCATACCTTATAAAGAAAACAGTATATATATATATTGTGTATATTAGTAACACTGGCTTCAAAACTTGGCAAATTGACTGCTGAAAAATGCAAAAATTGTGAAAATAGGCCTAAAATGAAAATTTGGCTGTTACCATGGCAACAGGGATATTTTTCCCAAATTTATTTCATGTGTGTTTGTTTCAGGTCAAGGTGCATCAAATATGAAAGTTTAAAGGAAATCCATTTTTTGACCGTGGCAAACATTTAAAAAAAATTCTCCAAAATAACAGATAATGCCTCTTAAAAACTCAAATGAACGCTAAAATGTGCTGTCGTAAACACACGTGTTTAAGACATCGATTAGGTACGTGTTTGACGCCATTTATTTCAATAGAGAAAAAAGCAGTATAGTCTATTAACAGACATTTTTAGTGATGTTACAAACTGAAACATGCTAGGAGATTAATATTCTTTATTTGTACGCTATACTACTGTCTGTTCAATTAGCTTAGATTCTTGCTTTTTTAGATAATTGAAAAAATACAAATTTTGGTCCAAGTCATCAAAGAAAAGTAATAGAACACTCTTAGACCCGACAAGATTTATGCTTTTGAAATTCCAGAGTTCAATTTTTAACCCCATTTCTATTCAATTTTGCCCTATTTTGGCTGCATATCGAAGGTAATCTGGATCCACCGAATAAGTTTGCGACCTCGACACTGATCGATTGAGATGGTCCATTCTCAGCTCAGGGAGGACATTACGCCAAAGTGTAGATATGAATAGTGCAGGCCCGTGAATATGAACAATAGCGTTAATATGAGCAGTAGGCCTATGGCAAGCCATATGCGCGGAAATCAATGGATTACCTGCATTTTCAGTACCCCCCCCATACCGCAGTATTCATGATTGTTATAATATTTTGACACCTAATTTACACGACTTCCATGCATCGTGCATGTTGCAAAAATGTATAGAGTTAAAACATAGTGTCTTTTCGTGTTGTTATATTGAATTAATTTTTTAACACAGAAGTAGAGCAATAGACATTTTTTAAATAGACATGTAGATTCACCCGGCACTAACCCTGAAATTATGAAAACGTTTGGGCATCAGAATTTTTATTAAATTGTTCGTCTAAAGTTTATTAAAGTATATACATATTTAGAATGACAAACACTTGACGAATCCATATGTCTGTGAAATGATCAAGTTTGGAGAAAATGCCAAAAAAATATATTATATAATAAATGTTTGTTTAAAAATTAATTAATTTACGAAGACAATTATTGCTTATCTTAGCTTGTCAAACTCAATTAAAGTTGCTAATTTAATTCCAACACTCTTTAAAACTACACTGGATGACTCAATCATTCATTTTAAAATAAACATTTAGATCATTATTTTTCACATTATAAAACATGGCAAAATTATTCATCAGCATCGCCCTCGTCATCTTCAACAAAAAAGAAGTCATCCTCATCATCGTCATCCTCACTGTCGAGACTGATGATAATAGGCTCCAACAGATCTTCCATCACACCGTCTGTGTCCCAATACTGTTGCTCTATTCCAATGACGTGGTGAACAGCCTTCCTCCATGCGTCTTGGTCAACCTGGTATTAAACGGCAAACTTAATGATATGTCTATGTCTTTTAAGACTTAAAAGTTGTTAGGGAGGGGGTGCATATCATCCATTTTGGTGGGTATGTTCCTCTGGAATTTGATGATGGATCTATGGGAGGGTCAACGGCGAACTGGTTAAAGGGTGTCTTTGGGAGCCGCGAAAGGTCAAAATTAAGGTTTTTTGGCAAAACCATATTTTCGGGGGGAGGGGGTATATAAAACAATGAAACGTTCAAATAATGTTGGGGCAACATTTAGCATGTATTGTATATATATGCCCATATCATAAATACTCGCCTTTGCCAAAGCCTCCTCATACAGTTTCTGGACATCCTTGATGTTGAAGTTGGTGTTGTGCACCGCTACGTAGTCCTTTACCTGGGCCCAGATGAACTCAATTGCGTTGAGCTCGCAATGTCTGACTGGACATCTGAGAACAACGTGCCCATGAAGTTGTGCCAATCTGTCTGTCTCATATGTGGGAGGTCGTTTATGCTTTTTCACCAGCTCATACAACTCTGCCTATATAATATGAAAATACAAAAATATACATTATTATACATCAATTCCATCAACACCCCGCCCAACATGTCACCCCAAATCAAGCATAGGCTTACATCGATCAGACGAACATAGTAGGCCTATGGAGCCCCTGCTAAAAATGGGTTGATAGTCAAGAAATTAACACATTTTGCCGGATATGGAAGGGATCTGTACATCAGCACATTTCGTAACTATCGATCCATATTTCACTCGATTGAAAATCAGTAAAGAATATTGAAATGGGACAAATGCATTGTGGGGAGGGTAAAGTATCTTCTCTGGGACAATGACGTTCGGTAGTACACTTCATCAGTATGCTTTTGAAAATAAGTAATTTTGGGTACAAACATTCAATATTTTTTTCAACCTACCTTAAGCAAGCCTGCATCCCAAGATATGTTCTGATCAGTCAGCCAATCCTACATCACTTTCTTTGTGCTTGCTGATGTTGGAGCACTGGTACCTTCCACCTTGATATTGTGATATGACGCATTATCAACAATAATCACGCTGGGCTCCACGAGAGAGGGTAGTAGCTGCTCCTCAAACCACTCCAAGAAGTGTTTGCCATTCATCTCGTGATGGTAGTCCCCATCCTTCTTCGATCGGAAGACTAACCCAACATCAGGTACGAAGCCATCTTCTTCTGTTCCAGCATGTAGAACGATGCGCCTTTGACCCTTTCCAGATGGTGGATTAAGTTGCATTGTTTTAGTAGGTTCTGCGCTGTCAAGCCATCGCTTAGATCTGGTGTGGTTGGCGTTTATCCATGTTTCATCAACATATACTACTTGACGCCCCTAAGCCCTGTATTTGCGTATTTGACGCAGATATTTATGACGGCACGCGACGATATCCCATCGTTCCATGATAGTATCCCTAAAAGAGATGAAAGCAAAATGTTAAGGTTTGAAAATTATGATTTTCAAATAGACTTAAACATACAAACATGCTTATTTTGACCTAATTTATTCATCAAAATAATTTCAATAGTTCTGGATTTCTTGCCTGTTATATTGACCCCTGATGCAATGTAAGCTAAACCTACGGAAAGTGGTTCGTTTAATGCTATAATATGTTCATAGGTTACCGAACCCCTCCCCCTGAAAACAACGCAGTATACAAAAAGTTACTTGTGCATAATGCAAACATAATTTGGCACACAATAAATATTATTAATATTCCCCACCAATCTTAATTTTTACTATTTTTTTTTTGGCAAAAAAGCCATTTAAGTCCAAAATTGGCCTTATTTGATAAATAATTTTACAAATCAGGCCAATAATACAAAATAAAAAAGCTTTCCTTCACATAAAAATGTTGTGATCAACTTTATTGATCCAAGCACCCATTTAAAAATTAACACACACGAGGCATACTTCATTATTCCAAGAATTGCCCATATCCATGTAAACATTAAATTTCTTAGTGAAAATTACGCAAAAATCACCAAAAAATGGCCTTTTCGCCCATATATGCAATGTATCAAATTAAATGAAATATAGGGCCTATCGTATTAAGCGATGCCTTTTTCATAGACATCAAATATCCGTGTATCAAATTCTGCACACCAAATATGATGTTTTGACTCTAATTTTAAAGAAATTGCTACTTAAAATGTGACATTTTTGGAACAAAATGACAATCCTTAAATAGCGTAACCGTTGCCATGGAAACCGAATAGAACCGACGGGTTACAAATTTGACAACATAGCAGAAAAGATGCTGCAGACTCTTCTGAACATTTTTATATATGAATTGTTCATTTTTAACATCTGCCCAACGACGCGAATTTCATAGGGCTGGCCCCTCTACTGCGAATAACGCAATGCTATCTACTGAAGATAGCAATAGCTATTTACTGACGATATTTTACTGTTCAGTGTTATAAAAGCCTATTTTATTGATTTTAAATTGAAATGTTATATCAGGGCTACGAAATCACCGGTATCGTGGTACCGGCGTTCCCAGAAAGAAAATCAGAGTCGCAGAAAAAAATCAAGACGGGAAAATAATCTTTAATATCATTTGTCTGAAGCTCTGAAAATATTCTGTGAACACGATCACTCGTGAAATATTTTCTGCGAACTTTCTGCGACGATAACTGATAAATAAAACTAAACGCCAGTGACAGGAATGAATATAGCATGAGTAGGATTCGTTCCCCAGAAAAGCAGGTTTTTCGTTGATTTGCCAAGGGAAATAATTTCTTTTGTTGCATGTTGTTTTGGAAAAACTTCAACTATTCATATCTTTGGAACTAAATTAATGTTCAATAACTAGGATTTTTGGTCCTAAAAGGGGGATCAAAAACAATTCAGTCCTTAATGAAGGGGGGGGGTCAAAAAAATTCGAGGGTAAAATTCCGGGGTAAAATGTACAAGAAGGCATGTACATTCCAAAAATTGTGCACGAATGTTTTAAGTATTCAATTTTGTAATCTCAAGCTACAAATCAACAAAATGTGCGCACTTTACAATCTGGGTGTACATAACACTACGACTCCAATGAGTAATAACTCCAAACGGTAATTTTTAGCTAATGAGTTAATGACACATGGGTAGATCCGGGGTGGGGATAAATCCCCCCAATATATTGTTAGGGGATGGTCCATACAATCATCCCCTCAAAATTGACGCCTGTATATTGGTTTCTAACCAAAATTAACCCCATATTTGGTCATTTTAAAATAAAAAGTGCCAATTTTGTGCGCTTCGCGCAATTTAATTCCAAGACTTCGCTGGGGCTTCGCCCCTGGACCCCACCTGTTCAATAATTGTGTTCATACTCGCGCTCCGGCTCCAAGCTCGCAGAAAATATTTCAAACAACAGTTCACGTTCCCAGAAAGGAAATTATTTTTCGCTGCCCTGTGTTATATTGTTAAATATTATATATATATCACATTCAACTTCAAATAGTATATAACTCCTGTATTTTTACTTGAGTATTATTATATTGAAAATAAAGAATAAAACATCTACCTATTATCGCTGACTTTCTGAAATTTGAAACCCATGTGTCTCAGAAGGCCCCAAAGAGTGGTCTTTCCAAATTGGATTTCATCAGGGCTCTATTCGACCAGTGCTTCATGCAGCTTGCTGAGGGTTGGTAGCTCACTGTCACGATAAAACTGGTGGACACGTCGTCTAATTACACCTTCCGTGAACTGGTCATATTTCTTCTTTCTTTCCGGAAGAGGATTTGGTTCCAGACTCTCGAAATTGCCACCGTTTGAATTTCCTTCTCGGATGACTCTTCGGACGGATGAAATGCTTGTATTCAGTACTTTCTTAACTCGTTGATAAATATTGCTATATCTTGGTCAACCTCGCTTGGACTCATCTTCAAAATACTGATACAGGTTCCAAATAGCTTGCTTTAGCTCCGGCGTGAGCGCTTTCTTCTTACACATTTTCAGAGTGGGACTCTGATATCACCAAACCGATGGCTTTATATAGAACTCGCGAAGATAGGTAAACCGGGTAATCGAGATTACAGTAAAAGGGATTTACAAATGACAAGAATAGGTGATTCGGAGGTGATTCGGAGGTGATTGTATTAATAACGTTAAAATGAATGAATGAATAATTTCTTTTGTTTTTCCTTTCTTTCTTTTTTTTTTTTTTTTTTTTTTATTATCTTATACATCAATTTACTAGTTAGGGGAAAAAGTTCACTTTGGTGACCACTCTCTGGCTAGTAAGGTTTGACGATTGATTCCACTTCTATGGCCATTTAGAAGAAAAATAGCCACCATGTCCCTCGCGAAAATCCCGGCATTTTTTGCTAGAGGCCAAAATCAAAATGGCCGCCGCCACCATTTTGAAAATTTAAGTTTTGAACCAGAGCACCTATAATCATGCACAAAGACACTTTTCGGATATGTCGACTACAAGGATTGCGATTCTGACATTAGTTTGACATTACGGCATCATTTTCACCCAGAAATCCAAGATGGTGGCCGGCACCATCTTGAAAAATTTAGTTTTGAACAAGAGGACCTTAAATCGTGGACAAAGACACTTTTTTGGTTAAGTCTACCACAAGGATTTCAAATTTGACAATACTTTGACATTACGAACTCATATTTACCCAGAAATCCAAGATGGTGGCCGCCGGCGCCATCTTGAAAAAAATAAGTTTTGAACCAGATTACCTAAAATCGTGTACAAAGACACTTTTTCCGGTAAGTCGACCCCAAGAAATCCGAATCTGACATTAATTTGACATTACAAAATAATTTTTGCCCAGAAATCCAAGATGGCCCCCATTTGGTAGAGCGTAAATGTGATTTTTGAATGAGCGCAGAAGCATAAGTGTGTCATTTCCGCCTTATCTGGGGTTCATGTCTCTTATATGGGGTTTCAACTGCCTTATCTTGGGTTTACATCCCTTATCTAGGGATAAGGCGCCTTATCTGTGGTTTAGACGGCCTTATCCTGGGTTTACGTTCCTTACTTGTGGCTAAGATGCCTTAACCTTAGCATATCGCAGTCTAAACCCAGATAAGGCATATAAACCCCAGATAATGCGCCGTGACCCCAGATAAGCGACGTAGACCCCAGATAAAGCAGTCTAAACCCCAAATAAGGCGCCTTAACCCTAAATAAGGAACATAAAACCCAGAAAAGGCATCTAAACCCCACATAAGGTGCCTTAACTCTAGATAAGGGTTGTTAACCCCAGATAAGGGTCGTAAACCTCAGATAAGGCATCTAAACCCAAGATAAGGCGCCTTAACCCCAGATAAGAGACGTAAACTCAGATATGGCAGTCTAAACCCCAGATAAGGCGCCGTCTGGTTTTTACTTCTCTTATATTAGGTTTATGTTCCTTATTTATGATTAAGGCGCCTTATTTGGGGTTGGGACTGGTTTATCTGAGGTTTACGTCCCTTATCTGGGGTTACGGCGCCTTATCAGGGTTTAAACTGTCATATCTGAGTTTATGCCTCTTATCTGGGGTTAAGGCGCCTTATCTTGGGTTTAGATGTCTTATCTGAGGTTTAAGACCCTTATCTGGGGTTAACGACCCGTATCTAGAGTTTGGGCACCTTATGTGGGGTTTAGATGCCTTATCTTAGGTTTATGTTCCTCATTTAGGGTTAAAGCGCCTTATTTGGGGTTTAGACTGCTTTATCGGCTGTCTACGTCCCTTATCTGGGGTTACGGCGCATTATCTGGGGTTTAGATGCCTTATCTGGGTTTAGACTGCGATATGCTAAGGTTAAGGCACCTTAGCCACAGGTAAGGAACGTAAACCCAGGATAAGGCCGTCTAAACCACAGGTAAGGCGCCTTATCCCTAGGTAAGGGATGTAAACCCACGATAAGACAGTTTAATCCCCATTATAATGGACATGAACCCCAGATAAGGAGGAAATGACACACTTATGCTTCTGCTCCCATTCAAAAATCACATTTACGCTCTACCAAATGGGGGCCATCTTGGATTTCTGGGCAAAAATTATTTTGTAACGTCAAATTAATGTCAGATTAGGATTTCTTGGGGTCGACTTACCGGAAAAAGTGTCTTTTTACACGATTTTAGGTAATTTGGTTCAAAACTTATTTTTTTCAAGATGGTGCCGGCGGCCACCATCTTTGATTTCTGGGTAAATATGAGTTCGTAATGTCAAAGTAATGTCAAATTTGAAATCCTTGTGGTCGACTTATCCAAAAAAGTGTCTTTGTCCACGATTTAAGGTCCTCTTGTTCAAAACTAAATTTTTCAAGATGGTGCCGGCCACCATCTTGGATTTCTGGGTGAAAATGATGCCGTAATGTCAAACTAATGTCAGAATCGGAATCCTTGTACTCGACATATCCGAAAAAGTGTCTTTGTGCATGATTATAGGTGCTCTGGTTCAAAACTAAAATTTTCAAAATGGTGGTGTCGGCCTTTTTTGATTTTGGCCTCTAGCGAAAAATGCCGGGATTTTCGCGAGGGACATGGTGGCTATTTTTTTCTAAATGGTCCATAAAGTCGAATCAATCGTCAAACCTTACTAGCCAGAGAGTGGTCACCAAAGTGAACTTTTTCCCCTAACTATACAATAAATAGGTGGTGATGTTCAGAACGGGTCTAATCGAAGAAATTCGGTGACGTGTCGTGAGGTGATGTCCTTTCATGAGCAATTACTTTTAGTTACATTTTGCATGCACAATTCCTTCAAATATATGGGTTTCCTTACTATTTCTTACTGGTTTCATGGGTAAAATCGAAATGGAATTGATTGATACCAATTTTCCTTCCTATAAGTAAATATTAAGCAGTATGTCAGTTGACTTAACACAAATATTGTTTTTTATATGCCATTCTTTTTGGGAACAATGTAGGTCCACATTACGTGATTTGTTTAGATACTATTTTCCTGTACAAGAAAGTTTTTTTTATTACATGGAAATATTCTACCCGCAGGGCCTATAGTTTATCTGCAGCCAGTATAAGTTTTATAATATTAGGCCAAAATGGTTATATAAATTTGTTTTAAACAAGCACACCAATGAACCTTGAATAAATGAAGAAAGAAAGAAAGAAAGAAAGAAATAAAGAAATAAAGAAATAAAGAAATAAAGAAATAAAGAAATAAAGAAATAAAGAAATAAAGAAATAAAGAAATAAAGAAATAAAGAAATAAAGAAATAAAGAAATAAAGAAATAAAGAAATAAAGAAATAAAGAAATAAAGAAATAAAGAAACAAAGAAATAAAGAAAGAAATACTATTAAATCAATATAATAATTTTTTCTGACAACACTTTCACCCAAATTATTATTCGGTCCATATAGGCCTATGGTTGGTTTTATATATTAGCATCGCCACAGCTCACCCGATAATCAAGTGGAACAGTGATTACCACGCCTATTGAACTAATGGTTCAGTCCAGAGTTCGTCAGAAAAGTTTATGGTACCTGACGCTCTACAGATTTTTACAAAAATATGGCGGGAAACACCCATATTTGTAAAGAATTGAGTGTTTATCATCAAATTTGTCAAGTGCAACTTGAAAACTCGTTGGGTCTGACCATATTCAGCAACATTTAATTCATTATTTTTCACATTTATCGCTACTTTGTCAAATATCGAATTAAAACAAGAATCTAAGCTAATTGAACAGACAGTAGCGTATTAGTGAAAGTGAAGCAACAACACGTTACAGCTAGTTACCTTATTTGTTGTATTTTCAAAATACGATATCCCTATTCTTTTAATATGTTAAAAGAAATTTAGCAGCTAGTGGTGTAGCAAACTTAAAATGTCATTTCGTGATCCACAGCCTCACTTGCTCCAAAACGTTGAGATTTGTATACCATCAAAAACATAGGACTATGTTTGTGTGCATACGCTTTCTTCTGATTCGGTCGTTTAATTAGCAAAGCCATCGTTCAAATTGAAATTTCAGGTTGTCAAAATCCAAAAAAGCATTTTCAGTGGTTATCTATTGAACCATACCTTAAAAATGCTAAAATTTCGAAGTGACCCTTTAAACAGGCTTGGGTAATGTTTATTTTGCAGCTTACTATCATGCTTGTGAACGTAGAGCAAATGTGTTGATATCTTGTCGTCAACTCTAGCTCAAGTACCCCGTTCGCATTATATTGTTTACGAACTTCAAAATGGGGGTGGGGAACCCATAATTATTGCTGAGGTGAATCCCCCGAAATTAAAGTCACAAAAGGGCAACAGCATAACCCACGGTTACCACTAATCTTTCAATAGAAAATAAGAATCCGTGTAATTTTGTTTAACATGATTGAAAATAGGCTTACCATGAAACGTGCAGATATGTGACACGTTTAACATGGTCAATCGAAAGGAAGGTAATGTCGCATGACATCAAATACATTTTTGTACGTTTATGATGGTAAAAGAAGATGAAGATTTTGACTTTGATCATTCAAATACAAACAAAGTATGACCTGAGATAAAAATGTTACAAGATTTCAAGATTTCCATTGTGCAAATTAAAAATAACAAAGAAGTTAAAAATATTTCATTTTATAATTCATACTGTAAAGAACTAAGTTTAGCGACATTATTCTTATTTCGGTAAAGAATTCAAGAAATCGGGGCAAAAAACAACCAAAATGTAGTTTTCAAACAGACAAAACACACACACACACACACACACCCACAAAACCATTTCGAGCAGATAAACTGTTCTTCATCAGGAACAGAAAAACAGTTTAAAAAGTCAAAAACTGAAGGCAAGTTCAAATAGAACTCAGTGGCAAACAAGACAACAAGCTGTATCTTTACTCAATGAAAGCATGTTCATTGCTATTTATAATCTGTTTATTACAGGACATAATGAATCCGACTTAAGTACCATCAATGAGCTAAAAGAGTCTTCAGAGCTTGCTTTCTTCAAGTATTTCTTCCAGGGTCCACCAGGAAAAGATGGCCGCGATGGTCGAGATGGAAGAGATGGGCATGGTAAGGAAGATCAAACGAAGCTCCAGACTTATAACCGACAGTATGAATTTGTACTTGAACAAAAAATTATTGGAAAGGTCCATTTGTTTGTTTGGAAAGTTTTTTCAAGCATCTGCATATCAATGGATAGCTACTTTATTCCCCTTTGCAATGACACCCCCATTTGAAACAATCACCCTTTTCACGCCTAAGTACACATCTTGTGAATGTAGTGGGCCTCAAACTCAATAATGTAGCTATCTATTGATATGAAACACGATATGATCATGTCACACATAATCTTAAGCTCTCGTCACACGATCAATCTTTACATCAAACTTGGCTTCAAATTTCGTTTTGACAGATATTTGATGATCCTAACCAAACCCAGTCACACTATCAAATATTTGCATCAAATGTTTTTGAACTATTGTAGTGTTAGCAGGGCCACTGTATTAAGAGAAAGGGACAATCTTAATAGTCCACATGTTGTATTATGTCTTTATATAGGCCCCTACTCATACTGTTGATTTTGCCTTTAGAGTGCACACCAGTAAATACAAGTCTCCTACACCCTGGGAGAAAAAAAATCAGTGTTTCAAACGAGGAAACGTGCAATACGACTGAATTAAATCCATTAGAAAAGGCTTAAAACCCAACTATTAGGCCCTGATTCATATTTAATCCTCATTTAGGCCTGGGAAATAGATTGTTTGTGAAAAATGAGCAGGATCTGACTTTTTATTACAATTTGGCTAAACTTTCAAAATGTGTTACATTTCAGAAACACCAAGCTATTTGTAAGGTGGCGTACGCTGTATGGGCTATAGGGTGATCTAGTCGGCATTTTTCTGGAAAAAAATGCTGGACTCCGTATATAATTTCTACAATAGATGACTTCATCTGACCTTTGACTTGCAGAAAGGGTAAGTTTTGAAGAACTGAGTCGCTCTGGAGTCAAGAAAATGACGTTTTCCTGGACCCTGTTTGTACAGAAAGTCAATGGGAGCTATTTACTGGTGTGCACCCTTTATGTCTTGTTCTGTAAAATTAAATTAATATTATTATTATAGGCCTATTAGATTAAAAAATAAACATGTTAAAATAAAACATTTTAACAAGCTTTGAAACTATATTGATGAATTTATGACTGTTCTCACAACAAAAATGTTCACTTACGTGAGCTTTCGGCTTGCGGTCGCTAAGCCTTTTTCAAACTGATGTTTGCTATTCAAATAGTATACAGTTTCCTTTCTGTTAAAAATCTTTTAAAAATACTATTAAAGTATAGGGGCCTATACAATGTATTAGTATTAGGCTTTACATTGTTTTTCATACATGTTTACGCATAGCCCTAATAGTATAATGCTATTAAAGTAGGCCTACCCATTAAAAATTAAAAATGGATCATCATGAGGAGGATCTTTTTATTTTTTTTTATCAAAAGATAATTTTATCTCATGATATAGGCCTATGAATTGAACATTTATATTATAGACATATAGCCTGAGATTAAGGAGGAGGCCTTTTTATTTTATTGTTCTGGTAGGCAAGCCCCCTCTAATGAATAAGAACCTTCCAGAAGTGTTTCTTGGTTATATTAAAGTATCTTTAGCATTATAATCTTCACTTTGATGTTCCAAAGAACATCCTCCTCTCTAGTAGGTTACAGGTAGTGTTTAATGTTTTACCTCTAGACATGATGACACTAGTTCTATATATGTACAAACATCGAGCAACAGCAAAACAAAATTCTGCACTCTTTCTATAGATACTGATACAGTGATACTGATATTATACATTGACTATGTCACAATTTTCTGTGAAAATCCCTCAATCTACCCACATTCTTGTTCTATAATTGGCTCATCATTCCCTAGGTATTGTAAAATTTGAAGGAAAAATAGAACATGTTGTATTTTCTTGCAAACTATTTTGACATTCCTGTAGCCCCAAATTGTGTAAAGATTGACCAAAGAGTGGCAGTCACACGGTCAAATTGGTCTTCAAACTGCTATGAACCAGGTGCAGGCAATTTATCATTGCCATTCCCTGTGGAAGTATGTTGGCAAAGTTTGACCGTCTGACTAGAGCTTAAGATATAGATGCTTGAAAAAACTTTCACAACTTTCGTTGAGGAGTTTATATCCCAATACACGCATTTCAATGGACAATTATGCACGTATGAACCACACTTATGAATAAAATCCAATTTTTACTTTTCACTGTTGCTTTATTAAAATAATTTCTTGTGAACAAAAATAATCGATTCTATTAATAGTTTCCTTCATATGTCAATATCTTTTACTGTCTTAACTAAATATGCCATAAAACGGAAAAAATGGTAAATTTCTGCGTTGTTGCCTCGTTCATTTTGAACTTTTTTTTCAATACTGGCGAAACAATCCCACGCTCCGTCACAGTGAATTTGAACAGTTAGGCGTACGAGCGAATGATCATGGCGTATAAGAATTGAATTAGTCGACATGATGAACGTTTATAATATTCTGAATTCGGACGCATGACCCTCTAGAATGGCAAGAATAACGACTAGGTATAATACGATATTGGAATGGGGAATTTTTCATATTATAATAAGTAAATGTGAGCCTTGATATCAAGAACAGGTCAAAATGTTATCAATACTTGCATTGATATGACAACATTTAACCTTTTTTGTAATTTTTAGATGGCGCCCCAGCACCAGCATGCTCATCAGTAGATTCAAGAGGTCCACCAGGAGAGCCCGGCAGAGGTAAGCTTACTTAAACCTTTATCCTTTACCCTAGAACAACTATCGTGGCCTTCAGACACTATGTTCAATGCTTTTATAACAGTTTTGTATCCGTTACAAAGCTAATTAATTTCGGAGTGCACGATTAAAAGGAATTTCGTGTTACTTGTCGGAAAAAATCGTTTGTAATATGATTCGGGTCTCTACATTCAATTCAGATTAAAAGCAATAGTAATTATGACTATCGGCTGTCACAAAGGGCCGCCTGCCTAGTTATTTATAGGTTAATAAATGCGTATCACTTGTTGGGAGTGAAAATGTACAAAATAATGCACGCTTACTGACAGGTTGATGCGTCTAATGCAAAAGACCCGAAGGGGGGAGTGCATTAGACGCATCAACATCAGCGCAAGTGCATTAATTTGTACAATTTCTCCACCAACATGCCCGGGCGAACATGGGATACGCATTTATTAATCTATTTCATACACGAGAAAAAAATCCCATGATTTTCGCTATGTTGGAAAATGCAAGCAAATATACATGCATCCACCCGCAAGAAAAATGAACGCGTCCGAAAGCACTGTGCGTATTACGCGGAGTGCAAGCCCGTGCAATTTACATACACGGCTAGTAATTTACTAACGTGTGCTCTGATTGGTTCTTACTATCTAGTAATGTATGAAAAAGGTTTAAACTATAAATCAGTATCTAAAGGGTGTCACCCCACACAAAACACACACACACAACAAAACAAAAATAGTTTAATTAAGTTTCTTACTTTCTTACTTTGCTGTTTCTTGCTTTGTTTTTATTTACAACATAAGTCATTTCTCATTTTGGGGATAAAATGTAGCCCTTAAAAGGTGTTTGGTTTATCTTTGGTTCTTCTGAAGTGCTGCTCTGCCTTCTACCTGGTTGTCCCCTTGGCGAATACAGGTTTCAGTCCTTGTCCGCATAGAATCAATTGCATTGCGTGCCATCCCTGTGCGCCGCATACTTGGGAATACTGCAGTAATACATTTCAAAGATCTTGGAGGCTAACTGGTGGACCTCACTCATAGACGTTGGTTTGGATTTTGACCCAAAGGAAGAAATCAAGTGGTGTGAGGTCTGTTGATCTTGCAGACCACTCCACACCATGACCCATCCCAACCACCCTGTTTGCTATCCGGGGACAGAGTGAAAAACAGGTACATTTCTTTAAAAGGGCATACAAAAGGTGTGACCCGATTGAAATAATTGTGTTGGTTTATAAAAGCTAACGATTAAAGGTTTCTTAATATACCAATATACAGGGTAAAGAAGAATTACGCATCGCACACTAACACACTAACACAATTAAACATGAAATGACAAATGTAAACTTGACAGACATAGGCAGATATACCAGAGTAAAAACTCCGGACATACCTGCCTTTGCGGGGACTTGAACCCCAGACCTCTCGCTTGCGAGGCGAATGCTCTAACCACTGAGCTACACAGACTGTCCTTGATAAACATGACTCAAGTCTGGTACTTCTGGATATAAGCATTCATGATAAACAGTACAAACAACACGTTTGTATTTGACCAGTTTTTCAGAAATTAGGGTTCTGTTTATTTTAGGACACCCTGTATGGACATGTATTGGCCCGTTTCACACGGGTTACTGCTCGACAATCAATCTAAAAGGCCAATAATGTATGTTGATGGTAGTGGTTATGATTGTCTTTATAAACCTCTAATAACTATGCACTTAAGTACACCGTAGCCAAGATGCACCAAAATGTTTATTATTATATAATCAAATACTAATAATTATTGCAATAATGATTTATTGACAGATGGACTAATGGGCGCTATTGGAACACCCGGAAAGGTGGGCCCACAGGGATTGAGAGGATTACAGGGCCCTCATGGGTCTCCGGTCAACATGTCCCTCTACTGCTGATATGGTTTATAATGGTCAGTGTAAATATTTATTTATTTATTTATTTATTTAATGACATCTTTAACGAGGGTAAACCCTGATCAGTGCAAGCATTGCTTTCCACAGGGGCCCTCGATACAATAAAACATAAACAAATGATTTACAAGGAAATAAATGTAAAATACACTTAGAAAGTCATTGCACCAATAATTAAGAAATAAAGGGTAATGCACGAAAATAATGTGTCCGAGGCAGTAAAAACGTAAATAACCCATTATTTAAACGTTTTTACTGCCGAGGACACATTATTGCGTGTAAAGGATAATGCTGCACCCTTTATTTCTATTCTATTACCACAAAATAGTGTGATTTAAAGAGAAAATATCAAATTTTTTGCCCAAATATTTCAAGTTGTTTACCTCAAGGTGAAGCGCATACGCGTAGCCAAAGCGTATGCACATTCCAATAACACAACCTAACATTCCATTCTCCCCTATAAGCAGGTATGCACATACAATAACACACCCCTGACATTCCATTCTCCCCTACATAAGCAGGTGTGCTGTGCGCTCTGCTGTGCGCTGTGATGATAGAAGAACATAAAGTTCGTTGCTCTTGACACTTTATCGCTAATTTATGGTCTGTCACGTGACGCGTTTCAACAAATCACGGTGCGCGATTTCGAATAATGGGTCGTGGGGGTAATAGAATACAAGATATAAAACAAATAAATATTATAAAATTACAAACTACATAATATATACAGAGTAATACTAGGCATGTCACCTCAAAAATAATCGCAGCAGAAACACGTTATTTAATGTTCCTACATTATTGAGTTTTATTAAAGCATCAAAAATCAAAAAACAGAATTGAAATCGGTCAATACATTGTGATGTAATGTCAATTTAAAGATGCTCGTAGATGGAATGAAATCCTGCCACAAATGGCTGTAATGACAAAATTGGCACATTTCGAGATTTTGAAGGTATATTTGGACGCTTGCTTGAAAAAGCAGCGCTAATTTAAATATCACATGTTAAATGCCTATCTTTCCTGACTTCGTTACAGAAAACAAAATTAAAAAATCTATCATTGAATAATTATAATAAATTAACCAAATATACTATTTTAGCAATTTCGGCCAATCTGCAGACAAATTAAATCTCAAAAAATGACAAAATGCAAAATTGATGCCAATAGAAAACCGTATATGATATAAAGGTGCCGTTTTTTTTGCACACATATGTATACAAAGTTCTTTAAAAAAAAAAAAAAAAATACACAAAAAGTAATTAATTATGCAAATTAGGTAATTACAGCTAATTATGTATTGATGATATTATTATGCAAATTAGGCATGAGTAATTTTAGTTTTTTTTTCAATATTTAATGAACGTCTGTTCATTCATCATAATTTTTTTAAGTATGATCCTATTATGAGGTTGAATAAATGAACTGCTGTTAATTATTTAAAAACAATACAAAAAAATAAAAAGTTTGACATTTTGACGGTGTCTGGAATATAATTTTACTTTTGACTGTAAACATGGTATGTGTCACCATTACTCAAAGCCAAGTCCGAAAAGTAAAAATAAAAATTCAGTTGCAATGAGACTTTAAATTAACATTTTGTCATCTGGATTAACATGGGTGGACAATCGGTAAAAGGAAGAGCCATTTTACTCTACCGCGTATACAAATATAGCATGGCCTTGGACACACACAATGGCTTAGAGGTATTGTGGTTTGGAAAATTACTCCCTAAAAATATCATTGATTAATGTTTTGCTTCAACTGGTTTTAGGGAAGTGTTTCATTCGTTGTCGACGGAATTAATTTACATGTTAAGAAAGATTAGTATTTCAGCTAAATGGGGGTAGTTCCTTTACTTCAATAGGCCTATATTTACTGATTTATGAGCGATCTTCAAAAATCCATAAAAACAGGCAGTAGCTCTTAAACAAAACAATTTTTAATTTTTGAGGACCCGATGTTAGCCTCGGAAAGGCTTCACACACCATATATTAAAAATTTAAACAATTTGGGTAAATGAAGCATATGAAGAAATTCATTTATCGACATGGATGTTTTCTAAAAATGGCCAAATTTGAAGCGCGCCCTTTTCAATTCACTGTTATGCTTGCATGTACAGTGTAGCAGAATTATTGTGCAGCCACTGTGACATACCTAGTAATACCATAAAATATTTAAAAGATTAAGGTCGTGTGTCTTGAGCTCACCACCAAAAAAAGGTGGCGACGTTACATTTTGCCAAAGTCGACTCAAAACAAATGATGATATCTCTGTCAAGCAAGAAGTTATTGTCATGCTTGTGGTCTCATTTTATTGCTAAATAAAATGCACTTTCAACCCTGTAAAAAGAAATACTTGAACTTTTTTAATACTGACACTGTGCTTCATAGAATTCAGAATGGGCAGGGTGGCGGTGGTGGGGGATGTGGTGGTGGGGGATGTGGTACACACAAACTCTATGGGATTGGTATTTTTAGTGCGTAATCTGCTTCTGTAAAGGCTGTAAATTGGATTTGGATTCTATTTAGCATCTAAAAGACTCATGGCCTTACAGCTAAACAGTTCTACTAATTGTTTTTAATCATTTATGATTGGTTTAGTCTAGAGAATACAAACTTTTCCATACAAAACTACCCGTTGTCATATTAAACACTGTAGTAAGTAATGCAGATGTCTTCAAAATCTAAAAGTTACTGTAAAATTTTAATTACTTATCCTATCATAGTCAAAGTATAGATTTTCTGAAGGAAATTTGACGAGGAATCTAAATATGGACATATTTTTTCTGTATGGGTTAGGGGAAAATGTTTAGGTTCAAAATATGTTGAATTGTAAAAAAATCTAACATACTTTGGGACACCCTATATTCCAAGATTACCAAACAGCTGTGATTTTGGTTTCTTCCAAAGTCAGTTGGCGCTCCATATCCTCTAACCAAATGAATGTTGGTTACATCCAGTTTATTACTGTAAGTTGGTAATAAGCAATGCATTGAGTGACCCATTTTTATCAAAATCTTTTTATTCCACCCTGTATAACCTGCAGGTCACCCTGTATAATGAGTTGAGATGTATATATTTGAATTGCTTATGCCTTCAGCTTTCCAAAAATGTATACATTTGCTAGTTTAGGGTTGATGATTGTCGAGATAATCTAATTAGAAACCCGGTTGGTGTAAAAATTCATAATAATTGTCATGTAACGCTAAGGGTGGCGAGTTCAGGACACACGGCCTTAAAACACATGAGACTATAAACAGGATAGACTAGTTAGTTAAATATTGAATTTAGTTTTTACTCTCTCTAGCATTAATAGACTCTATGTGATCCGTCAGTGGCGGCGGAAACCGTACAATTTAGGGGAATATTTTGTGCCGGTTTCACTGAGAACTTTGTCCGCGAAGCACGGAAAGAAAATTAAATTTCAGACTCTTTTCGTTCAAAATAATTAATTTAAATTTTAGTTTTTTATTGCGTCTTATTTTGGTCCTAAACACGAAGGAACCCAGCAAACACAAAAATGTTTTTAAAATGTTTTAAACAAGCTATATTTTGTGTTCTGGTTTAGGTAAAAACGTTTTATTAACATTAAATGTCGGGTTATACAAAGGTCATGAAAACGTTTTGAAACGCTTTGTATGAAAACACACTACATTAATATTTTAAAAATGTTTTAAAAATGTTATTGGTAACTATTTTTTGAAAACATTTTTTGCCAAATATTTTATCAACACTTAAATAACATTATGTTAAAATATTTGCAGTAGGTTATCAAATTTAATATTATGAAAACGTTTTATATCCTTTGTATACCCTTTATTTAACCCGACATTAAACGTTTTCTGACAACCTTTTATAACCTTTTGCTGGGAAGATACAGAGCCACAGGGTAATTATTGTTTCATCTGTTTCCTTTGGTTACGATGTTACTTTAGGGGAGTCGACCCCCATAGAAATATTTTGAGGATAGTAGTAACATTTGGAAACGTCATGATTTAGAGCTGAGACAAAATCCATCCTTTAAACAACATCAGATTGAAAACATATTTTATGCATCATAATAATAATTATTATGCAAAGAAAATACATTGTACACAGATCAGATAGGACAGCCAAAAACAAAACAAAACAAAACAAAACAAAACAAAAACAAAAACAAAAAAAATGGAAAGGAATTGGCGTGTGCCGATGCATAAAAGTTATGTTATTTTGTTCATAAAAAAGGAAACGTACTGTATTGTTTTCTAAACGTAAACGGCAACAATGATCTTATAAAACGTCAAAAAAGTTACGACGCCTATAGTTTGAAAATCGCATATGATTAAATTAGTGTTTGTAACATGTTTAATCGTATTTTAAACAGGTCTAGCTGGTGGAGAATATCACAGTCACCAAGGAGGCGGCTCCAACTATCTTTGTCTTCCATCAACACCCGAATACGACGACCATCAATCAGGTGAGGAAGGGGCTAGAGGATTCGTATACAGTGCTGAATATGAGACAAACACCTTCTCACCGTTTGCGTCGAAACACGACCACGAAGTTCCCTGTGCTGTATGTCAAGCAATTAATCGCGGCAGTATGCTTACCATTCCAGCAAAGAAGACGTGTCCCACTGGATGGACGGAAGAATATCACGGTTATCTTATGACAGATCGTTACACTCACCGAAGACGCGACTTTGTCTGCATGGATCGTTCTCCAGAAAGTTTGTCAGGTGGTAGTAGCGGCAATGAAAACGGGGCTCTGTTTTACCCAGTTGAAGGGCGTTGTGGTGGTGGAAATGTTGGCAATTTGCCTTGTCCACCTTATACGAGTGGTCGAGAACTATCCTGCGTCATTTGTACCAAATAAGACACGCCTTTTATAATGTATCGCGAAAGGTTTACTGAAACAGGATCGTGTTTTTGATGTTTTTCTGGTCTTGATAATTTTAGAGAGGCTCTTTTGTCTCACACAGACTGCTCAAAGTTGGACATAAAACAGTTATTTAAAAAGGTATCAACTCTGATCGATACCTTCTCTCTGTTGGGGTAAACGGCACTACAATATTTTGTCGATAAACTTTCACAAATTATAAGCGTAGTGGTATCCGTCCGGCGGGTATTAATATCCACAAGATCCTATATGCACACGTCGTGCGCGTATACGCGAGTGTTAACGCTTAAAAGGTACCTTGAAAAAGATTATGTTTAAATGTAATTATCCAGACATTTAGTTTGATGATTTTAGGAGTTATATTTCAGCTACAAGCAGAAGTCGCTTCAAACATGTCCTTGTCTCATTCAGATTAATGTGTTGACGTGGAGATAAAAATAAGTCGGAATTATTCTAGATCATGAAGTTATATTAGTCATATTATTGATCTGTGTATTTCCTGTTTGTACATTCGATCCATCAAAATATCTGGTTTTATCTAAAAAAACACATATTTGACAGGTCCGCATAAAACTTTTCATTATATGTGATATAAAAATTCGCCTAATGCCGTAAATGTGCTCCTTTAATGCCTTTGTGTAAATTCCACGTACAACCTGCAGCTGCAGAAATAAAAAAAAAAGTAAACGTTAAATTGCTGGCGGGATTTTTACAGGAGGGCACTTTTAGTTTGTGCCTATAATTCTATGTCACAGGAGCACACATGCGCTATTAGACGAATCTTCACGGCAATTTATTTTTTGTGCACTAATATGTTTAAGGGTCTTAATATCTGAAAGGGTCGACCGTCATGTTACGATAACGAGGCACATAATATGTTGCCAATAATATAATTGCCATGCAACTACGTATACATAGCCGGTCCGGTGTTTGTGAAACGGGCCACATTAACGTTGTGGTAAAATACGTTAACAATTGCATACTTTACTCGAAGTGTCAAACATTTAAAACTTCGTTTCATAAATTGGAACTACCGAGTCGTATAATAATATTTACAATTATTATGCTTTTCATAGTTCGTTCATATTTTATACTTCCGGTGGTTTTTAAGTTGGATTGTCATCATGGTACAGTACTTTGAGCATGTAACCAGTGCTAAACGTACTAAAAAATGTAGAACAAATTTTATGTATAGATTTTGACTCATTACCGTATTACTTTATGCTTATTACTTTTACTGATGTGTTTATTTTTTAATTTTAATTTTTTTATTTATAACATTCGGCCGAAGCCAGGCTAATCCCAATAGTGCTCAGAGGCTACTAAATGTAAGGGACGCCATCCGGATATGAGGGGACAGGGATATGGGAAGAGGTCCGATTTTAGATGCAGGAGGAAAACCGGAGCGCCCGGAGAAAAACCTGCGAGGACGAACATTGATCGGCAACCAAACTCACATGTGGCGCCGCGGGGAATTGAACCCGGGCCACAGTGGTGAGAAGCGAGTGAGAAGACCACCACACTAACCCGCCCTCCCGTAAGGCATTGGTTCTCGGGAGGTTAAAGCATTCAAATGAACAGGGATGATGAAAAAACCCAGAAATAATAGTTAAAAAAAGTGTATATGAGTAGACTAATGACGTACCAAACGTGTAGAACAAACCTAGGCTTCTATTGATTTTAATGTTAATATTTTATGTAGAGATGTTGACTTATTACCGCATATTAATAAAGACGGGGTTATTACTTTTTGCGATGTGTTTATATTTGAATTTGACAGCCACAGGTATATATGATATATAAATAAAACACTAATGACGGTAAAATGGTCAAATCATTGGCTATGCTTATGAATTATCAGAATATGAGACCATCCCAGTTAGTTTATGATAACAAGTGGGCCTATAGTTTACAGCTCGTGAAACATGGAAATATGTGACACAGTTCACGTGATTATTCAAAAGGAGGACAATGTCGTATTACATCTACTCAATACGGCTAAAGATAGAGACCAAGGAAAAATCTTCGCTCAAAATTAGTATCAGGTTTGGCCATTTGAATTAGAGTATGTCCTCAAAAGTAAATAATAGTAAAAAGTAAAATTAAAAGTAGTATAAGGAATGTTATCCTCAGCATTGTGTAATCATATGGTGTAATTCAATGATAAGGAAAAGGAATGTTTCATTAACCCCGGGCATTAACCCACACTTGGAAGAAACAAACTTTGGCGACATCATTCTTATTTCGGTAATCCAAGTAATGAGTTCGATTTCTCCCCCACTGAGCCAAACAACATTTCTCGCAAGTCTG
The DNA here is from genome assembly GCF_039555335.1 of Amphiura filiformis. Lineage (NCBI taxonomy): Eukaryota > Metazoa > Echinodermata > Ophiuroidea > Amphilepidida > Amphiuridae > Amphiura > Amphiura filiformis. The sequence continues at coordinate 54,821,302 of NC_092629.1, read as the reverse complement.
AGAATTGAAGGAGAAGTCAGTTTGTTTTCAAGATGTCTGGCAGTCACAGTGGCTCGTTTTTGTTGCTTACATCATTTCTGTTCTTTTTCGTTGTGGGGATTACAGGTAGGTTGTATATCTGCAAGTTATCTTTATTACATTCGGGATATTTAAGGGGGTACTACACCCCTCAATCAATGTGTGTCTATTTTTGCATTTTTCTCAAAAACTAATAACACAGTGGTAACAAAAGTTATGTATATTATAGGGGCAAGGAGCCCAATTACTACACTCGAATTTCAGTGAACCAAGACAAGTGGTTTGTTATTTATGATAAGAAATAAGGTGCCGATAGGATGTACCTCGTTTCCTATGATATATACTGAACCGCTTGTCTTGAAACACTGAAATTTCAGTGTAGTAATTGCATTCCTTGCCCTAATAATATACATAACTTTTATTACCAGTGTGTTATTATTTTTTTAGAAAAACGCAAAAATAGTCACAAATTTACCACAAGGGTGTAGTACCCCCCTAACGTGAGCAATGAAAGTGAGTGTGGTAATTTTTTGCTCCACGGGGCCAAAAAATTAACGAACATTTCCTCATTGTGTTTTCGTCATGTACAAAATAAGTGAAATATCGAATAGTTTACACTTTGTCCACGTCATCTGTGGAAAAGAGGAAAACTTAACCTTATAATAAGTGTAAGCTTGTTGTTACATTTATAGTCCGTAGTAATTAAAAGTATAATATTACAGAAGATATCGACAATGACAATTGCTAATAATAATATTGACGTCTACAGCCTTGTGCAAGTGACAAGCAATTAGAAAATACTGTTATGACACGATGCTTACATCAACGTCAAAGGCGTAGTCTTAGCTCTCAAATGCCGTTTGTTCTGTTCAATTTGCTTGTTTTAATCTCGAGATATGTTTAGTTAACGACAAAAGGGTAAAATCACAATTGTGCCACTAAGGAATAGGGCTTTACATGTAAAACAGTGATATCATCAAGTTTATCAAGAGTTCCTTCGTGAAATCAAAAGAATGCATCAATTACACAATACAATTTTTTTTACTGTTTTTACTTTTTTATCATGATGCAGGAATAATGATTCTCTTTTTCCACTTAAAAAGATTAAATGATAAATAGATATTTCACATTCTGCTGAAAAATTAAATACATGTGCATGTCAATGATTTTATCATGGTAAATACTGTTCTCTTTAGTCACATGTTAAAAGACAAACAAATATTGTACACTTATAGGTTAATGAACGCGTATTACTTGTTGGGAGAGAAATTAGACAAAATAATGCACGTGCGCTGATGTTGATGCGTCTAATGCACGAGCCCCGAAGGGGGGACTGCATTAGATATATCAACATCAGCTATCATTGATTTACATGTACAGCTCTCTTCCCTAGTAAAAGTGGCACAATTATGATTTTACCCTTTCGTTGTTAAATAAACATATCTCGAAATTAAAATAAGCAAATTGAACAGAACAAACGGCATTTGAGAGCTAAGACGACGCCCTTGACGTTGATGTAAGCATCATGTCACAACGGTATTTTCTAATTGCCAAAGAGGGCGCTTTTCACTTGCACATTTTTTTTTTAGACAGGCTGTATGGAATGCTTACAACAATAATTGAAAAATACCCCTACCATTATATAAATTGGGTACGTATACCTTCTTTGAGTACCTATTACTAATGAACGTACGTGCATGACATCATGGGTACCCATACCTTGAGCATATTGTGTGTATTGTCTGTTATCTACGTCATGGTATGTAGGCACTTGGCACAGGTTCATAATTTTACTGTTTACGACGAATAATAACAGAGACAAATTGTGTGCACCTGATAGCCGGGCATGGAATCATGGGTCGACATACCTAGAGGCACATTGTGTGTCAATCTGTTACCTACGCCATGGTATGTAAAATGGCACAGGTTCAGAGATTTACTGTTTACGACGAATATCAATAAACAAAAGAGGTGGCGGGCTGTTGATAACTTAATGATAAGCATTGTTTTTTGCCATGCGGGGACATTTTATATTAGAACTCCATTTTTGAGTTCAGGTCAAAAAACAACAAAAATGTAGTTTTCAAACAGACAAAAAAACCAAAAAACAAACAAAAACATTTCGAGCAGATAAACTGTTCTTTATCAGGAACAGTAAAACAGTTTTAAAAGTCAAAAACTGAAGGCAAGTTCAAATAGAACTCAGTGGCAAACAAGACAACAAGCTGTGTCTTTACTCAATTAAAGCATGTTCATTGCTATTTATAATCTGTTTATTACAGGACATAATGAATCCGACGTCAGTACCATCAATGAACTAAAAGAGTCTTCAGAGCTTGCTTTCTTCAAGTATTTCTTCCAGGGTCCACCAGGAAAAGATGGCCGCGATGGTCGAGATGGAAGAGATGGGCATGGTAAGCAAGATCAAACGAAGCTCCAGACTTATAACCGACAGTATGAACTTGTACTTGAACAAAAAATAGAGGGAAATGTCCATTTGTTTGTTTGAAATTTTTTTCAAGCATATCTTAGATTATTTGTGACATGTTCATGTCGTGTTGCGTATCAATGGATAGCTACTTTATTCCCCTTTACAATGACACCCCATTTGAAACAATCACCCTGTTCACGCCTGAGTACACATCTTGTGAATGTAGTGGGGCCTCAAACTCAATAATGTAGCTATCCATTAATATGAAACACGATATGAACATGTCACAAATAATCTGAGATATAGTTGCTTGAAAAAACTTTCCAAACTTTCGTTGAGGAGTTTATACCACAATACACGCATTTCAATAGACAATCTTCACGTATGAACCACACTTATGAATGAAATTAAATTTTTACTTTTCACTGTTGCTTTATTATAATAATTTCTTTCAATCAAAAATAATCGATTATATTACTAGTTTCTTTCGTTATGTCAATATCCTTGACTGTCATGATTAAATATGCCTTAAAACGGAGATCACAATCAGGTCAAACTTTTATCAATACTTGCATTGGTATGACAACATTTAACCCTTTTTTGTAATTTTTAGATGGCGCCCCAGCACCAGCATGCTCATCAGTAGATTCAAGAAGTATACAAGGCCCACCAGGAGAGCCCGGCAGAGGTAAGCTTACTTGGTGTGAGATCTGGTGATCTTGCAGACCACTCCACTGCATGACCTAACCCAAACACTCTATTTGCTATCCGTGGACAGATTGCAAAACTGGTGCATTTCTTTAAAAGGGCACATCTTCAAAAGTTGTGAGTCGATTGCAATAATTGTTTTGTTTTATCAAAGCTATCGATAAAAGATTTCTTTACATACCAAACTATATTAGACCAGCTTTTACAAAATAGGAGAAGAAGAGGGCGGAATCATGGTTCTGTTTATTTTGGGACACCGTATATAGGTATATATTGGCCTGGTCCACACGCGTTGCTGTTCGACAGTAAATCTAAAAGGCCAATGAGGTATGTTGATGGTAGTGGTTATGGTTGTCTTTATAAACCTCTGATAACTATGCACTTAAGCACGCCGTAGCAAGGCACCAAAATGTTTATTATTATTATATAATCAAATACTAATAATTATTGCAATAATGATTTATTGACAGATGGACTAATGGGCGCTCTTGGAACACCCGGAAAGGTGGGCCCGCAGGGTTTGAGAGGATTACAGGGCCCTCAGGGGTTACCGGGGTCACCAGGGCCCCCTGGGGCTGATGCTACCAATCCCATTATTTCTGGTGCAGTTTATATTCGATGGGGCCGATCAACATGTCCCTCTACTGCTGATATGGTTTATAATGGTTAGTGTAAATATTGAGTTTAGTTTTTACTCTCTCTAGTCTAATTAGACTCTATGTGATCAGTCAATGGCGGCGGAAACCATACAATTTAGGGGGGTATTTTGTGCCGGTTTCACTGAGAAATTTGTCCGCGAAGCACGGAAAGAACATTACATTTCAGACTATTTTCATTCAAAATTATGAATGTAAATTTTAGTTTTTTATTGCGCGCGAAGAGTGTACAATGTTTACAATGTTACCTTATTTTGGTCCTAAACACAATGTTTTATGGCTCAAATGGAAGATGCACAGCCACAGGGTAATTATTGTTTCATCTGTTTCCTTTGGTACGATATTTAGGGGAGTCGACCTCTATAGGAATATTTAGAGGATAACGTGTCCTTCGTTACCCAGATTGTGCCGCCTATCTGGTTGTCCTACATCATTCATTTCATTCATTTCATTTCATTTCATTCGGCTGCGAAGCAGGCGACTACAAAGTTTCTCCATGTACTACGATCTGAAGCCAAAGTGGCAATGGCATCTGGCAGTAGAAAGTTGTCGAAATCCCCCAACAGTTTTTGCACATAAGACAAGTAGGATGTTCTTTGCCTTCCAGGTCTTCTTTTACCATGTACTGGGGTGTAGAGGGCATATCTTCTGCATGGTTCATCTTCCTGCATCCTCAGGATATGTCCCACATCATCTTAAATAATGTTGGATTGTGCAATATTTGGAAATGTCATGATTTATTTTAGAACTTATTTTTTAAACAACATCAGATTGAAAACATATTATATGCATCATAATGATAATTATTATTATTTATATGCAAAGAAAATACATACACAGTAGAGATGAATGGATATTGAGGGTGGCCAAACCTTGTGCTCTTTTTTGGTCACCCCTCCATGATAGGACAGCAAAGAAAAACCAACAACAATTTGAAAGGAATTGGCGTGTGCCGGTGCAGTAAGGTTAAGTAATTTTGTTCTTGGAAACGCACCATAGTGTTCATTACTGTTTTCTAAAATTAAACGGCAATAATGCCCTTTTAAAAAAGGTACGACGTCTATAGTTTGAAAATCGCATGTGCTTAAATTAGTGTTTGTAATATGTTTAATCAAAATTCTTTGAAACAGGTCTAGCTGGTGGAGAATATTATCTTCACCAAGGCGGCGGCTCCAACTATCTTTGTCTTCCGTCAACACCAGAATATGACGAACATCAATCAGGCGATGAAGGGAATAGAGGCTTCGTTTACAGTGCTGAATATGAGACAAACACCTTCCCTCCGTTTGCATCAAAACACGATCACGAGGTTCCCTGTGTCGTCTGTCACGCAACTAATCGAGGGAGCATACTAATGATCCCAGCATTGAAGACGTGCCCCACTGGATGGACGGAAGAGTACCACGGTTACCTAATGACGGATCATCACGGACACCGCAGACGCAACTTTGTTTGCATGGATCGTTCTCCAGAAAGTTTGTCAGGTAGTAGTAGCGGCAGTCAGAATGGTGCTCTATTTTACCCAGTTGAAGGGCGTTGTGGTGGTGGAAATGTTGGCAATTTGCCTTGTCCACCTTATACGAGTGGTCGAGAACTATCCTGCGTCATTTGTACGAAATAAGACACGCCTTTTACAATGTATCGCGAAAGATTTACTGATACAGGATCCTGGTTTTTGATGTTTTTCTGGTCTTGATTATCATTTGTCTCACACGGACTGTTCAAAGTTGGCGATAAACCGTTATTAAAATAAAAATTAACTCGTAAACGGTACTATAATATTTTGCCGATTTCCTTTCAAAAAGCGTACTGGTATCCGTCCGGTGCGTATTAATATCCACAATGTCCAATGCACACGATTGACATATCGCGCGTATATGCGAGTGTTAACGCTTAAAAGGAACCTTGCAAAAGATTATAGGATGTTAAAATTAATTATGTAGATATTTACGCAAGTCTTTAGTTTTAAAATTTAGGAATTATTTTTCAGCCGCAACCAGAAGACACTCAGACATGTCATTGTATCATCCAGATTAACGTGTTGATGTGGAGATAAAAATAAGACGGAACTATTTTAGCCATTAAAGTTATTTCAGTCATATTATTGATATATGTATTGCCTGTATGTATATTCGATCCGTCATAAATATGATTTTTTCTAAGAAAACACATATTTGAGACGTCCACATAAAACCATGAATTAATGTGATACCGTAAAAATTCGCCTAATGGGCTCCTTTGCCTTTCATGTACAATTATGGAGCTCTCTCGCCTCTGAAAATCCCAACACGAATGAAATATTCTTGCCCTTATTTGCAGGTGGTATTTTTACGGGAGGGCATTTGTCGTTTGTGCTTAAAATTCCAGTTATGTCTCTAGAGCCCACATGCGCCATTTGACGAATACGGCAATCTAGTATATGTTTTAAGGGTCTTAATCTCAAAATGGGTCTCCGTCATGTACAGGTTTCGTTGGAACGGGGCGCCTAATGTTTCTCACAAGTAAAACAACGTTTCCAACGTTTCCAACGTTTTTAGTTGGTTTAAAGTTTGTGCAACCTTTGAATGTGTATCTTTCCTCTTCAAAGAGTAACCATGACAACAATTCTTATGCTATTTAGCCAAATGAGTTACTATATAACCAGTTCGATTCGGAAAACTGTAAAATTTGTATTCCTATTGTGTTAGTCCTAGTGACCTCCCTACCCTATGACCGCGCAATTCAATATATTTTTGTTCTTGAGCATGTATTTCTCGGGAGTAATTAACCTTATTGACAGGGTTGTTAAAGAAATGCAGAAATAATGGTTTAAAAGTGAATATGAGTAGACCAATGACGTACCAAAACATGTATAACAAACCTAGTCTTCTTTTACTATTTTAATGTTAATATTTTATGTTTATATTTTGACTTATTATCGCATGATAAACAGAGAGGGTATTACTTTTTGTTATGTGTTTAGTTTTGACTTTGATAGCCGCACGTACCTATAAGACATTAATCCATTAAAGAAGGTGAAATGGTCAAGGCATTAATAATCTATTATATATCAAAATATGAGACCATGCCAGTTCGTTTATTTTCCACGAACAGTTTATAACTCGTGAAATATGGAAATATGTGACACACTTCACAAAATTATCTAAAAAGAGAACAATGTCGTATTACATCTACTCAATACAGCTGTAGAGAAGGAGATGAAGGGAAAACTCCTCAATATAACGATTAGTATCAGGTTTGGCCATTTGAACTAGAGTATGTCCTCAAATTAAATAAATGAAAAGGGATGTTATACTCCGCAGTGTGAAATTTAATGATAAGGATAAGAGAATGTTCCATTAACTCATACTTCGAAGAAACAAACTTTGGCGACATTATTCTTATTTCGGCAATCCACATAATGAGATCGATTTCTCCCCCACTGAGCCAAACTACATTTTCTCCCAAGTCTGAGAATTGAGGGAGAAATCAGTTTGTTTTCAAGATGTCTGGCTGTCACAGTGGTTCGTTTTTGTTGCTTACATCATTCCTGTTCGTATTTGTTGTCGGGATTACAGGTAGGTTTATTCATATTTTTGTTGTTGTATATCTGCAAATATTAAATAATCTTTAACTATATTCTGTCGAAATATTACCGAATTTTAAGTTTTACGTGCGCAAAAAAACCAAAAAACAAACAAACAAAAAAACTGCTACAATTTGAACAAGCATTTGCTCAAATTGTTTACAAATAAGTAAATAAGGAATAGTTTGCACTCTATAGAGTTCTTCGTTAGGTCTGGTTATTATTTAACGCGTCCATTTTAACTGCGGAAAAAGAGGAAAACTTATCCTCGTAATTAGCTGTAGTTAATTGACGAGGTTTAGTTTTCACTATATGGAATATTTAAAGCTTATCATTACATAATAAATTTCGCGATTAATTTAAAGGTATACCGTAAAAACTCGATAGTTAGCATATTATGTGCTTACTCTCAAGCGCTTTTAAAACATGCAAATATGAAGTACTCCATCCACAAAAGTGTTAAGGGTTTTTAGCAAATAATCGACACACATAGGGGACCGTTTACAAATTTCTTGTTAGGGGGGGGTTGATGTAAAAAAGGGGGGCCTGAACATTTTGACCCTCCTAAGGGGGCCCTGAAAAAATGACCACAAATTTGCCTGGGAAAATTGAGTTTATATGCTTTTCTATGGGGTTGACCCATAATTTTCATGTCAAAAAGGAAATTTTTTTTACATCAGCCCCCCTGTTTGTGAAAGGTCCCTAGTTATATACGAACAAGTAAACACGTCAATTGGTGTCTCAAATCCATTAGCTCAGTTTGGTAAAGCGCCAGACTTTGGTATAATTTCATGTTTTCAAAAGTGCTCGATAATAATAATAATAATAATAATAATATTTATTAGTAAACATATGCTAACTATCAAGTTATAACAGAAGAATGGTAACACACCCACAATATCTTTTTAGGGACAATTGTAAATCATACTATTCGGCAGTTAATGTTGTTTGTTACATATTTGATGTAGGCCTATGTGGTTTTAAAACATTAATCAAAATTAACCTCGGAGTAATAGTTTTGGAACGTTTTGCTATATATATTTACACTTGATTTCATTAAAAAAGAATGACATGTAAAATATATTTATAAATTGTAGGCGTACATGAAAAAGGAGACACCCTTACCATAATAAGTAAAGTGCATATTTCTCCTATTGCCAATGCATTGTATCATGGGAAGGCATAACTAGAGGCATATTGTGTGCCAATCTGTTATCTACGCCATGGTATGTAAGTTGGCACAGGTTCATAGTGTTACTGTTTACAACAATTATGACGGTTTTCTTTATGTTATATCGAGTAACTGTTCATGCTGTATGATCTGTATGAATTGTATACGCTAAGAGGCCTTTATATAAACATAAATGTATACACTCTTAGATAGCGAGAACCAAGCAGAGCAAACGTTAGAAAAATAACAGGAGTGTATTAAATAGTTGTATATAATCGCACGAGGGCGCACTCCACATACTACTCGCAGTGTTTTAAGAAACGTCCTCGTCGCGTAGGATTGATTCATTTTATTTGTGGGTTGACATGGTTGATGCTTTTATAATTATAAGCTTGTATTTTCCAATATTTTAGTGACAATTTGGTTTATTTAAATAGCAATATTCACGTGATTTTTTCTCGTGTATGAATTAGTTCATAACTGCAAGGCTCGTGCATTAGACGCGTCGACATCTCAAAAGGCGTGTATTAATTTTGTACAATTTCACTCCCAACAAGTACTACGCAGTTACCCTATAAATAATTGCACGATCGCACACTTTGCGTACTACTCGCAGTGCTTTTGGACACGTTCGTTTCGCCTCTTCGCATAGGATTGATTCTTTTTCGTGCGGATTGATTCATTTCTATTTGCTCGCTTTTCCACCATTTTTAGTGACAATTTTGTACATGTATATACAAATGCATACATCACTGGATTTTTTCTCGTGTATGAAATAGGTTAATAACATCATATTACTTGTTGTTCGTGAAATTTAATAAAAAATGCACTTGTACTGAGATGTTGATTCGTTGTAAAGATATTGACCTATAATTAATAGGACCTCGACTATCAGTTAACGGCAGCAATGCCTTATGCTTCGTTTGCAGTCTTATGAGAGCTGGCCCGATATCACATAAATTACAATGAAATTATGTTATCATCGTCAAAGCCGATAACCATATTAAGGGGGTACCCATTGATTTTTTATTGGTGGCATCGGTATCAATGTAGCTTACATGCTTTTGAAGATAGAAGCCAAAAGGAGGTACATCACTGATGATTTAAATTCACTTCATTTTGGAAAGCTTACTATCAACGGATTTCGTTAAAATTTTGGATATGTGTTGCTAACACATTAGGGAAATAATGTTGATATGTAAAATGGGAATAAGTGGTCCCTGATTTCTTTTACGACTTCATGAACTTGGCGCTCCACAACTATCAAACAACGAACCGGTTAAAATGCTTCTATTTTCAATGTCGAGCTATATTTTATATTTTGAACTTGCAACACTATGTCACTGAAACTTAATTAAGCCATAGGTAACAGGTTACCACAACCACACTACAGCAATGTTGAAAAAGATTGTATTTTTGTCACCTATACACCATATTAGGTAGTTTTCCGTAAGCTTCATTTTTGTGATTTTGGTAACTATTTTATATTTATTTGCCTTAATCCAACTCAACTAGGCAATCTAAATTGTACTCACCATTTACATCCCAAGGTATTTTAGTATATCCACCTCACACATTTCCATTATATATCCAGTAACAGACAAAATATCAAAATTGATGCCTCATTATGACATGTATGATATCACAGACTATCGCATGTATTCAAAATTGATGCCTGAATTTGACCTGAACCAATTGACCTATAACCTGACCTTTGATGACGTTATAGCCTTTTTTAATCTCTTTTCCTAACATCATATTATAGAAGATACATACATGGTGTAGTATTACATTGTCTATGTGGAAGAGATTATTTATGCCTATTTAATTTATTCAGTGTTATAATCAGTGAGTATATTTCTATAGATAGTATAACAAAGGATTTAATGTATTCTATTCATGTATTCTACTTGAACATGTTCAATAGAATAAATTATGGTTTGTTATGAAACACACATCTCAGTTACCAGGATACAGTAAACGAAAAAATATATAGGGCTAAAATGATTTTCTAAAATGGTTTAAAACCACTTTGTATGTAGAGATATTTTATAAGTTCAGGACATGAGATGATGAAAATATTTATATACTTTATAAATTTGCAACAAAAAAAGAAGATGGGTACTGATGAAAATCAGGGTATTAAATCGCCTTAACCACAGGCTCCTCTATTAAGTTAATTACTCAAATTTGATCAAAAAGTTATAAACTAAATTGGTGAAACTTGATCAATAATAAATTATTTCTACATTACTGTATACATGTACAATTCATGAAAACAATATTCTTAACTTTTGTCGCAGAGTACTGTTTGTAAGGTTATAGCACTACTTTTTTTGGAATTAAAAAAATATTATCAAGTTCTGCCAAATGTAGCTTAATCATAATCATTCATTTAGTCCTAACTGGAGATAAAAGAAAAAGTTCACCATTTCTTGAAAAAAGAGCCCAAAACATGCATTTTCGGCATGTTTTCTGACAATCGAGTCACATAAATCAAAGACTTGGAACAAGTCTAAGCATTCAAAACCGGGAGTATATGCCGAAATGTTGCTCTAATTTTCATTTTCTTTGTGTTACTTTGATTAAATGGTTGCTAATAAGAAAGGTACATGTCTTTTCCAAAAATGAGCATGCATCCCCTGAAATTAGTCGTAGTACAAGTCTTTAGACTTGATTGTCACATTATTTATAAACTGTTTATTACAGGACATAATGAATCCGACATAAATACCCTTAATGAACTCAAAGATTCTTCAGAGCTTGCTTTCTTCAAGTATTTCTTCCAGGGTCCGCCGGGAAAAGATGGTCGTGATGGTCGAGACGGAAGAGATGGGCATGGTAAGCAAGATCAAATGAAGCTCCAGACATGACCGACGGTATGCATTTTTACTTGAACAAAAATAATTCAATTCGTGCGTGACATCTTAGCGATTATAGAGACATTTTATTCATTAACGCAAATTATAATGGCAAGAACGTCAAAATTAAAATTATTATCAAACAAAACATGCTGAAAGACATTAATTAATATTTAGGATTAAATAAAAGCATGTCCCGATTAGACCAACATCGTTTAAAGTTTCATAGAAATGGGGCTATACATACTCAACCAACAATTGTGCATATGGTGTTCAGCATGTTAATATAGCATAGTCGCCAGCTGTTGGCATTTACTTCACATAAAGATGTCAAAACACTATTTTTTCAATGATTTTTTACCGGACCAGTGCAAATGGCAGCCATTTTGAATATTTTTAAGGTCAAGTGATAAGACATTGGCTGAAATTAATCAGTTTGTATATTTTGCTTATATCTGGATACATTTTAGGCGAAATAGTGGCATCTGATTCACATAAAGATGTCAAAACATGTTATTTTAATGATTTTTTGTACACGCGGTGATTTTGGGCGCCATTTTGGATTCAGGAAAAAAATCGAGGTGGCCCGTGAGCTTTTTTTGACCCTATCAACTCAAGCAACATATGTGCAAAGTGTGGTTCAGCACCTTTCGGGCAATTACGTGGAAGTTATGATGAAAGGTGCACAGTGTGACAACCCTTTTTATGCGGCCAATCTCACACACAGTTCATAGACAATCTTTAGTCAAATTTACACACCTCACTGTTGCTTTATTACAATGATTTCTTACAACAAAATAATCGATCATATTAATAGTTAGACTTTCCTTCGTGTGCTCTACATCCATGACTCTCTTACATGTGTCGTAAAACAGAAACAATTTGTGCAGTTTCTGTGTTGTCGCAGTGTTCATTTGGTACTTGCAGAATCTTCAATACTGGCTAAATAATCCCTCCGTCAAAGTCATTTTGAAAAGTTGGACGAGCGTACGATCACGGCGCATTAGTCGACATGACGAATGTTTATAATATTCTGAAAATTCGGACACATGACCCTATAGAATGACCCTCTAGAATGCAAAATGACAATTAGCTATAATTAGATATTGGAATAGTTAACTTTACAGATTATACTCGGCCTTGAGATCGCGAGCAGGTCAATAGATATCAACACTTGCATTGATTTGAGAACCAACATCTAACCTTTTTTGTATTTTCAGATGGGGCACCAGCACCAGCATGCTCATCAACATATTCAAGAGGTATACAAGGCCCACCAGGGGAGCCCGGTAGAGGTAAGCTTACTAAAACCTTTATCCTACGTAAACAGCAGAACCCTAGTGCAAATTGGCCTGAGACACCGTGTTTGAGCATTTTTACCATCAGATGTGGGCTTCTACTCAACCTCTGCACGATTGACATTTGTGGTTAAGATGCATTGTCGCGATTTTGTATCCGTTACAATTCAGGGGTTAAACTATAAATTAGCTCCGTAAAGATGGCAGGGCTTCAAGAATGAGGGTAGAAACTACGTGAATATTAAAAGAATACAATGCATATTCATTATATCTAAATTGATTCCGTTGCCTACCCATTAGAAGCAACTGATACTGCTATACACCAGTGTTAGGGACTGTGCCATAATTAGGAAACAAATTACTTGATCACCCCTCTCGGCCTGGCAAAAATATTTTCCTCCAATTTTACCCTCCCCAGGGCTTTTAATTTAGCACAGCACCTCTGGACAATAGATTCCCGTAACTATCGTGCAAATCATGATAAATTTGCCGTATTTGGTGGGTAAATGTCGTAGCACATTTACTTTTACAAACGCGTCAAGTTCAAAATTACTCGGACTTGTTTCAAAGCAATACATTTGTGTTCCTAGTCATAAGGATTTAGAAAAAGCATAGTTTGACAAACCTACGACATACGGTTATGACGTTATTCGCAAAGGAAAAATTGTGACGTCATTACGAGTTCTGATTTTGTTCCACGTGGAGTGAAAATGAAAATTGCTCCGATTTTGTTTAAAATGGACTGAAGTTATTTGTCTTTCTAACATAAATCAGAAAATGTACAATTTCAGCTTAGGATCTATTGTTACCTTGGTAACACTACAAAATTGATTGTTTGAAGCCGAAAAATGTTAAAATGTTTATGTATGATGTGTTTGCACAATAGTTTCACTTAGTGGGGAATTTCCACCCAGTCAAATAGTGCGTCCCTTGTGATCAAATACAAAATTAATATTGCAATAATGATTCTAATGATTTATTGACAGATGGACTAATGGGCGCTATTGGAACGCCCGGAAAGGTGGGGCCACAGGGTTTGAGAGAGGCTTACAGGGCCCTCAGGGGTCACTGGGGTCACGTGGAGCCCCTGGGGCAGATGCTACCAATCCTGTTATTTCTGGTGCTGTTTATATTCGATGGGGCCGATCAACATGTCCCTCTACTGCTGATTTGGTTTATAATGGTAAGTGCAACCATTATGCTTGATATTTACGCTGTTTATCCCGATTGTATGATCACAGTGACGGCGGAAGCCGGGGGGGGGGGGGGCGTACTTTTTTGTTTTAAATGTTACCCTATTTTGGCCTAAAAATGGTGTTTTGGTGTTATTAAAAGGGAGATGCACTGGGTAATAATTCCTGAATGTTTCTTTTGTTACGAAGAAACATTTTGGAGGAGACGTGTTCACCAATTTCTGATTATGTGTACCCCATCATATCTCACATAATAATGTCGTCGGCAGAGTGCTACACTATCGTAAGTGACATTTTTGGCCAATTTGAGATGTTGACGAATTATGGAAGGCCATATAAAAACACACATTTTAAACCAGGTTTTAAGTTTCTTAATTGCTTTTTAAAATTAATATAATAAAATATCGTAAGTGCAATGCAATTAGTAATGCCTGCAACACTATCGTATGTGCCACGCACGGTTGTCTTGCATGCTAATTTTGTTTTGTTTTTCATCTGCTGCAAGACCATCGTATGTGCCACCACAGATACCACATACGCTACTTTCTTGGACCAAAACAACAAAATCATCGAATGCTACACCAACGTAAGTGCAAAACTATCTCTAATACATCAGGCCAAAAAAAGGGTTTGTTTGACCAGACATGGGGTAGAAAGGAGTGAGTCGGTAGGTCGATTTCCTTTTTTTTGGTCTTAAATACGTGTTGCAACAAGTGGGGTAAGAGAAAATATATGACATTCTGCCTTACATTTTGTACTTGTGTCAAACTTTAATTATAGGTTAATGAACGTGTATTACTTGTTGGGAGACAAATTAGACCAAAATAATGCATGCGCGCTGATGTGGATGCGTAGCACAAACTTGTGCATTATGTTGTCTAATTTCTCGAGTAACAAGTAATACGCATTCATTATTCCCTATTTGAATAGTATACACGAGAAGCAAAAAACATGTTATCTTTGCTGTTTTTATAACAAAACTATCACTAAAAATGTTGAAAAATAGGACCAAATATAAATGCATCAACCTGCCCGAAAAGTAAATAAATCCTGTCATTCCTATGCTATGCGATAGCGTGCGAGGGCACTGTGCATAGTACGCGGATTGCACATTATTATACACAATCAATGCACTCCGCATACTTTTCTAACCGCTTGGCTGCTTTGAAATAGGAGTGTATAAAATGCATTTGTTCCTTACCATAATAAAGTTTAACCCCTTTGGTAACAAAATCGGGCTGGAGTACAAAATCCCAGACCATACATGTACTTGTACTTGTCATTGGTAGGGCTAAATGGGAAAAATGAAGGCTCTGATTACCAGCAATATGAACTTTCAAGTGTCATTTGGCATTTTTATGGGGAAAAACATCATTTTCTTTATTTTTGTATCATTGTAAAAAATGTATGATATATATATTTTTTTTTGGGTCGGTCGTGTCTGGACAAACAAACACTTTTTTTGGCCTCACTAACTGTGACGCTGACGGTTGTAGGCCGTGTCACCAAGCTTGCTAAGTTCATAGCTCCCATGACTGGTAATAGAGACGAAAAATCCGGTGTTTTATTCTTAGATTCATTAGTAAATCTTGAGAGATAATTTTAGGGCAAAAGGTGTCTTGCTATTGTAAATATTATGTGCCGAAAGTTGTTAAGTAACATAAAATGGCAGATATTGGATTGGAAATTTGAGCCGATATTCGTCGCATATCCTAATTTAGCAGTCAATGCTACACTATCGTATGTGGCACATACAGTACGATAGTGTTGCACTCTATACTCATTTCTATTTGAGTGCAACACTATCGTATATGGAATTTACGACATCTTTAAGATTAATAATCAGTAAATAATTCATGTATTTATCATCTTTAACACCATTTAAATAGTTTATATTATTAAAATTAAATTGCTTTACATTCCCGTGTCATTTTATGGCTACTCGGAAACAAACGGCTACGCAAAACACAATATGCTCCTCCTGTAAAATTGTCCAAACTGCACTTACGATAGTGTAGCACTCTGCCGTTGATGTGAGATATGATTATGTTTTGCCTAAAAGTAACATTTGAAAATGTCATGATTTAAATTACAGTTTGAAAAATAAAGTATTAAAAACATATTTCAGGAATTATATTATTTATCTGTGAATGGAATACAGTGTATAGGCTACAGTGGAGAGAGAAAAAACTTAATCCGATAAAACAGCAAAGTAAACCAATAAACAATATCAACAATTTGAAAGCAAGAAGACTATAGTGGAAGAAGAGTTCAACGACCATAATATACGTTTTGAGATATAGGACATCAAACATTTATAAACTCCATAACTCCGGAACACGTTATAGTTTGAAGTTCAGATTTGGTATGAGTCGTTATGTTTTATGAGATACTAACTTGAACTATTTTACAAGGTCATATATATTATTGATTTCTTGTAATCAATAATCGCCATTATGGATTTGAGTCCTTCTTCCACTATAATCATGGTCAAAATTCAACTAATTGCAAATTTTTTAAAACTACAAGTTTTAAAATCAAAACGGCAATGGTGATCTTATAAAAAGTCCAAAAAAAGGTACAACGTATGTGGCTTGACAATTGCATGTGATTAAATTCGTGTTTAAATGTTTAATTATAATTATTTGAAACAGGTCTAGCTGGTGGAGAATCTCACAGTCACCAAGGAGGCGGCTCCAACTATCTTTGTCTTCCATCAACACCTGAATACGACGAACATCAATCAGGTGATGAAGGGTCTAGAGGCTTCGTATACAGTGCTGAATATCAGACGAGCACCTTCCCGCCTTTTGCATCGAAACACGATCACGAAGTTCCATGTGTCGTCTGTCACGCAACTAATCGAGGGAGCATACTAATGATCCCAGCAATGAAGACGTGCCCCACTGGATGGACGGAAGAGTATTACGGTTACCTAATGACAGAATATCATGGTTTCCACAGACGCGACTTTGTTTGTATGGATCGCTCTCCAGAAACTTTGTCAGGTGGCAGTAGCGGCAATCAGGATGGGGCTCTGTTTTACCCAGTTGAAGGGCGTTGTGGTGGTGGAAATGTTGGCAATTTGCCTTCTCCACCTTATACGAGTGGTCGAGAACTATCCTGCGTCGTTTGCACGAAATAATATTTTACAATGTATCGCGAAAGATTTACTGGAAAAGGAGTGTGGTTTGTCATGTTTAATTCTGGTCTCGATTATTATAATAATAACTATGTTTGATGCCTTCTCTCTGTCAGAGTAAACGGTACTATAATATTTTGCCGATTTCCGTTCACAAATTAAGCGTACCGGTATCCGTCCGGTGCGTATTAATATCCACAAGATCCTATGCACACACTTGACGTTGCGCGTGTATACGCGACATAACACTTAAAAAGAGCCTTGCAAACGATTATGTGGAAGTTAATGTAGATATTTACGAAAGTCTTTAGTTTTATGACTTTGGATGTTATATTCCAGCGTTCATATTTCAAAATGTCCATATATCCAATCGTTATAATAAATGTATTTATTATATGCTTTTCATTGTTAGTAAATATTTTCATTTTCGATCCTCTTTACGTTTGCATGTTATAACATTACTATCATGGAAATTAAACCAAATCGAGTCTTTCATTTCGAATTTGCTGGACTCCTTGCTTACTAGTGTAGTAAGTGGTGTCAGTATGAGTTTTACTAGACGCTGGTTAGAATTACGAGGGTTCGCTCAAAATGCTGATATACATACCCGTGACTTTTAAAGGCACAGATAGGTGCGCGTGCGAAAAAGCTACGTCGATACGTCACTGGCTACCTGGAGAAAAATCAGTATAATATATAAAGAAATTTAGCATCAGTGCTAGAAACTGAAACAAGCTTGTAGATTATTAAGAGCAAATTTTTTCTACGTTGACAAACTTTTGGACACGTCATCTCTTGGATTTTGCTACAAGTCTGGGAGATAGAAGCTATTGGGCCCCAATGCAAAAAAAGATATTTTAAAAATTCAGCATTCCTTTGTTGCCATGGTAATAGGCCTACCTTGTTTTTGTTGATTTTAGGTTAAAAACACCATAATTTCTCTAATTTCACTCGTGAAAAAGTACAAACTTTGCAAAAACCGCACATAAAGGTGGTAGATATTTTGCCCAAACGGACTTCACAGTTGAGTAACCCTAGCAATTGTCTTACAATTACCCAATTTTAATAAGTCAGTGTTGCCAGATTGATACCCTGTTGCCACGTTGAAATTTCACATTTTCAGAAGTTGAAAAAACAAGAATTTTCATGGTCAACTTTAAGTTCTTACACCGCCCTCGAGGTGAATTATTTTTCTTCATTCTTGGTAAATATAACAATGACATTATGCCCTTTCAGGTGATAGAAGAAAAACTTTGGGCATATACAGAATTACGGCATCACGTGACGTGTAAATAATGCGATTTGATTCAGTAGAAAAAACATGATAAATACATCTGCCTGATCCAATCGTAGTAATGTTGGCATTTAAATGTAGAATTTTGTTTCCAAAATTACATCTGAGATACTTTTAAAACCCAACCATGTTTATCAAAACAAAATGGATGACTTTAAGGTATATACTCCTGGTCATAAAAACCCCCATCTTGCACTACTTCGCTGAAAATGTTAATGGTGTTGCATTAGACCTGTTAAAAATGAGGGAAGCACCACTAAGAAAATGAGAAATTCTCATATGGTTTTTTCTGCACCAGTTCTGCATGGGGAACAAGAATTAATTAGGTTAAAAGTCTGTAACCTGAGAATTTTAATGTGAGGGCGCTTTTTTCAAAATGGCCACCAAAATCCAATGTAAAGCAATTATACGGTTAAAATAGTCAGGTAATAGATATAATTGACCACAATTTGGATCAGTATTGATGGCAGTAATGTATAACTATGTCAAGGAATTAATGGGAAGGTGCCAAGAGGTCACAGTTGAGGGCGCTTTTCAAAATGACTGCCAAAACCCAATGAAAACCATACGCATACGCTTAAAATGATCACTTCAGAGGTATAATTTACCCGATTTTGAATTAGTATTGTTGCCAGTAAGTATAAATAAGTCACAGAATTATTGGGAGGTACCAGAAGGTCACAGCTGAGGCGCTTTTCAAAATGGTCGCCACAAGTTTATGAAAAACAAATAATTGTCACTTATGATGTATATAATTTATAATTTCCAGATTTTGGATATAATTTATAATTTCCAGATTTTGGATCAGTATTGATGGCAGTAATGTATAACTATAATAGTTTGTTTCGGGGTCACCTCAGGAACCTAAAAAAGTTGGTTTGGTTCGGTTCGGGGGATGCAAAGGTAATGGTCCTTTTTTCTTGTTTTGGATCAAATATTTTGTAAAATAATTGAATTTGGTATCCTTGCTTTAAAAAGCTAGCACTAAAATTGGATTTTATGGCTCATCATCTACCAGTCACTGAGATAGTTGTCATTCAATAATGATATTACTGTCAGCCGGTCTTGATCTCGGTCTCGGACTGCCTGGTCTCAGTCTCAGTCTCGGATAGGCCGGTCTCGATTACAACATTGTTGTACACATTGTTGTTAGTGTTAGTGTTGTAGTCGAGATCGGCATATCCGAGACCAAGACCGAGACCAGGCAGTCCGAGTCCGAGACCGAGACCAAGACCGAAACAGGCAGGTCCGAGACCGATACCGGGCTTCAAAGTAAAGTCATAAATGATAAATATATAAATGATAACCATCTTGGTGACCGGTACATGATGAGCCATATGAATAAAATTTTAGAGCTAGCTTAAGGACACCAAAATTCAATTATTTTTTGGCCCCCACATATATGTGGGGCTTATGTTATCATCCAGATGGTTGCCTGGTTGTTTGGTTGTTTGTTTGTTACTTTGTTTGGCTGTCCGGGCGGAAGCAAATTCATTAATCCAATTTACAGCTCGAACGCACTCACCGATTCACTTCAAACTTGGTACAGTGATAGGATATGATGGCATGATGTGCTGTATAGTTTTGTGTCATGTAATTTGCATATTTATGAATATTAATGAGCTGATTTGCATATTTTGCACAATTTTGCATTAATCCACTCTGCATCTTAAACGCAATAACCGATCAACTTCAAACTTGGTTTGTTGATTTGACATAGTTGCCTGATGTGCTGTATAGTTTTGTGTCATGTTATTTGCATATTTATGAATATTAACGAGCTTATTTGCATATTTTGCCTATATTTTGCCTACATTTTCATTAATCCGTTCTGCAGCTCCAACGCAATAACCGATCAACTTCAACCTTGGTATGGGGATAGGATATGGTAGCCTGATGTGCTGTATAGTTTTGTGTCATGTTTGCATATTTATGAATATTAATGAGCTTATTTGCATATTTTGCCTAAATTTTCATTAATCCACTCTGCAGCTTAAACGCAATAACCGATCAACTTCATTATTATGTTTTCAGGGTTATTAGGAGTTAAGAAAGCCTAATATTAGTAATAATGATAATATTGGATGGCTTATTTCGCATGATACCATAACATATCGGATTCGTCATACAAATATCGAACTCGCCATTGGCTCGTCCGATATTTTTACGACTCATCCGATATGGTATGGTATCATGCTCAACCATCCAATATTATATCAAACTTGGTTTGGTGATTTGATATGTTGGCCTGGATTGCTGTATAGATTTTTGTCATGTTATTTACATATTTATGAATATTGATAAGCTGATTTGCATATTTTGCACACATTTTCATAAATTCAATCTGCAGCTTAAATGCAATAACCGATCAACTTCTAACTTGGTATTGTGATAGTATATGGTGGCCTGATAAGCTGTATAGTTTTCTGTCATGTTATTTGCATATTTATGAATACCAATGAGCTTATTGCATATTGCTTATTATTTTTATTTATAAACCTTTGTTATCTACACACCTTTATGTGGGGGTCACCTTAATTACGAACCGCGTAATTCTAGTTAAAACGTTTGATCCAAAACATGAGAAATATACTAGGGGAGCTAGGACCACCTCCTTTGCAACCCCCAACCGAACCAAACTAGCTTTCTTAGGTTCCTGAGGTGACCACAAAACATACTTCATAGGATTTTGGTGGCTATTTTGAAAGCGCCCTCAACTGTGACCTTGGTGCCTTCTTATTAATACCTTGACTTTTTTTTATCATAGGCTTAGGAACCGGGGGGGGCTTGGGGGGCTCACCCTCAATAATTTTGGTGCGGAATCCTCGCACACCCCCAAGTGTGGCCCACACACAAATTTTCAACTTTCAGCCCCCCCCTAATAAAATCTTCCGAAGCTAATGTTTATACTTTACTGCCAGCAATTCTCGTCAAAATCTGGTAAATTATAGATCATAGGTGACCATTTTAACTGCATACATATGATTTTCATAAACTTTGGGCGGCCATTTTGAAAAGCGCCCTCAGCTGTGACTTTCTGGTACCTTCCTAATAATACTGTGACTTATTTATACTTACTGCCAACAATACTAATTCAAAATCTGGTAATTTATACCTCATAAGTGATCATTTTAAGCGTAGGCATATGATTTTCATTGGATTTTGGCGGCCATTTTGAAAAGCGCCCTCAACTGTGACCTCTTGGCACCTTCCAATTAATTCATTGACATAATTATACATTACTGCTATCAATACTAATCCAAATTGTTGTCAATTATACCTATTACCTGACTATTTTAACCGTATAATTGCTTTACATTGGAATTTGGTGGCCATTTTGAAAAAAGCGCCCTCACATTAAAATTCTCAGGTTACATACTCTTTACCTCATACTTGTTCCCCATGCAAAACTGGTCTAGAAAAAAACCATATGAGAATCTCTCCTTTTCTTAGTGGGGCTTCCCTCATTTTTTAACTGGTCTAATGCAACACCATTAACATTTTCAGCGAAGTAGTGCAAGATGGGGAGTTTTTATGACCAGGAGTATATACCTTAAAGTCATCCATTTTGTTTTGATAAACATGGTTGGGTTTTAAAAGTATCTCAGATGTAATTTGGGCAACAAAACTCTACATTCAAACTCCAGCATTACTACGATTGGATCAGGCAGATGTATTTAGCATGTTTTTTCTAATGAATCAGATCGCATTATTTACACGTCACGTGATGCCGTAATTCTGTATATGCCCAAAGTTTTTCTTCTATCACCTGAAAGGGCATAATGTCATTGTTATATTTACCAAGAATGAAGAAAAATAATTCACCTCGAGGGCGGGTGTAAGAACTTAAAGTTGACCATGAAAATTCTTGTTTTTTCAACTTCTGAAAATGTGAAATTTCAACGTGGCAACAGGGTATCAATCTGGCAACACTGACTTATTAAAATTGGGTAATTGTAAGACAATTGCTAGGGTTGCTCAACTGTGAAGTCCGTTTGGGCAAAATATCTACCACCTTTATGTGCGGTTTTTGCAAAGTTTGTACTTTTTCACGAGTGAAATCAGAGAAATGATGGTGTTTTTTAACCTAAAATCAACAAAAACAAGGTAGGCCTGTTACCATGGCAACAAAGGAATGCTGAATTTTTAAAATATATTTTTTTGCATTGGGGCCCAATAGCTTCTATCTCCCAGACTTGGAGCAAAATCCAAGAGATGACGTGTCCAATAGTTTGTCAACGTAGAAAAAATTTGCTCTTAAGGGGTGGTGCAATAATTATGTGTACCCCGGGGTGGTGAATTCTCAAAATGGTCTGCCAAAAATCGCTTGCCCCTCCCTTTGGCCGTGCCAAAACATCTTTGCCCCCCCCTTTCGACGTGCCAAAAAACCTTTGCCCCCCTTTTGACGTGCCAAAAAATCTTTGCCCCCCCCCTTACACATGCAAGATTTTGGTGAACCCGAATTTAAAACCTTAAATTGTCTTATCATATAATGCGAGCGCAGCAAGCAGGAAATTTTGCACATTTGAATGTGTTCCTAACGTTTTCCTAGTACGCCTTTTTAGGGCGTAATATAAAATGGTACCCAAAATATCTGTGCCAAAAATTGCTTGAAACCCCCGTTCGACCTGCCAAAAAATGCTTGCCGCCCCTCCCCGCTTTTGGCCTGCCAAAATCTGTTGCCTTCTACTTTTCATGTTTTGGCCTGCCAAAAATCTTTGCCCCCTATAATTCACCATGAATTAATGATGCTGCTAGTGTATTAATGAAAGTAAAACAATAAATTGTTATCATTATTGATATCACAATAGTGTTCATTTTATAAATCTGGAGTCAATCCTATTCGAAATACTCTGTCCCTATTATTTTAAAGGAATTTAGATGTGGTGTAAGAAAGGGGGTTGAAAAATAATATCTATTTGCAACTTACGACCATGCTTGGCATGTCAAAGTAGAACAATATTTTGTTATATTGTCATCAACAACTCTACAATCCAGGAAAAAAAATAGTCGGCACATGTGCACTAACCAAGTAAAATGCGTGTCCTATCAAAATTGTAGAAGCGAGTGAAACATACATGCAGTATATGTGAAGTACAGACTACCCCCTATATCTCACCCTTCCCCACTCCCCATCTTTCAATGTTGGAGGGACTTGCGGGCCTGTTGACAACATGGCTTGGTCATTGAATTGGGGGAGCGGGGGCAGAGATATACCTAAAGACAGGCTAAGTGTGCCAACCTTTTTTTCCTGGATTGTAGCTCAAATACCTTGTTTATATTATTGAACGGCGACGGTCCCTGAAAGTAACTTTAAAAGAGTTATGCGAGTTGTGTTTAAATAGCCCTAAAATTGCTGCCATGGTGACTCTCTGAATGAAAAAGTTGCATGCAAATTTAAAGTTTACACTGGAACTCAAGCCAATCTAATATAATACAGGCTCTATATGACAGGTTAATGATTATAAGTGATCATGAATGATGGACATGTACTCTAACAAGTAAAACATCGTTTTAATAGGTTTAAGATTAGTGCAACTTTTGAATCTGTAACTTTCTCATTCAAAGCGTAACCATGGCAACAATTCTTGAGCTATTTAGCCAAATGAATTACTATATGACCTCATCGATTTAGAACACTTTAAAATTAGTATTCCTATTGTGTTAGTCCTATAATTGACCTTTTCTCCACTGTGACCGCGCAACCCAATACATTTTTGTCTTGAGCATGTATTTTTCGGGGGGTGAAACCTTTCAAATTTTCAGGGTTGTGAATGAAAAGCAGAATTTGGTTTTAAAACATGACGAACAAATCCCACTTTTTTGGCTATTTTAATGTATAGATTTTGACTTACTATCACGTGATAAACATAGGAGCTGTTACTTGTTGTTACTTGTTGTTATTATAGCCGCACACCCCTGTATAAAACATTAAGCCACTAAAGAAGGTGAAATATGTCAGCTCGTACATGTCGTATATTTTCCACGAACAGTTTATAACTCGTGAAACATGGAAATATGTGACACACTTCACATAATTATTTTAAAACAGAACAATGTCATATTACATCAATTCGGTTGTAGAGAAAGAGACGAAAGGAAAAAATCTCACTTTATTAAAATTAGTATCCGGTTTGGCCAATTGAACATGTTGAATTAGAGTATGTCCTAAAGAGTAAATAAATGAAAAGGAATGTTATACTCCACATTGTGTAATTTAATGAAAAAGAATGTTCCATCAACTCATAGTTCGAAGAAACAAACTTTGGCGACATTATTCTTATTTCGGCAATCCACATAATGAGATCGATTTCTCCCCCACTGAGCCAAACAACATTTCTCGCAAGTCTGAGAATTGAAGGAGAAATCAGTTTGTTTTCAAGATGTCTGGTAGTCACAGTGGCTCGTTTTTGTTGCTTACATCATTTCTGTTTTTATTCGTTGTCGGGATTACAGGTAGGTTTATTCATATTTTTGTTGTTTTATATCTGCAAGTAATCTTTAACTATATTCTGTCGAAATATTACCGTGTTTTAAGTTTTACGTCCATTTTAACTGCGGAAAAAGAGGAAAACTTATCCTCGTAATTAAAACGTAGTTAATTTACGAGGTTTAGTTTTCACTGTATGGAATATTTAAAGCTTATCATTACATAATAAATTCCGCATTAATTTAAAGGTATACCGTAAAAAACTCGCTAGTTAGCATATGTGCTTACTCTCAAGCGCTTTTAAACAATGCAAACATGAAGTGCTCCATCCACAAAAGTGTTAAGGGTTTTGAGCAAATAATCGACACACATAGGGGACCGTTTACAAACACTTGTTGGGGGGGCTGATGTAAAAAGAGGGGGCCTGAACATTTTGACCCTCCTAAGGGGTGGCCCTGAAAAAATTGACCACAAATTTGCCTGGGAAAATTGAGTTTATATGCTTTTCTATGGGGTTGACCCATAATTTTCATGTCAAAAAGGAATACCTAACAAGTATTTGTGAACGGTCCCTAGTTATATACGAACAAGTTAATATGTCAATTGGTGTCTCAAACCCATTAGCTCAGTTTGATAAAGCGCCAGACTTTGGTATAATTTCATGTTTTCAAAAGTGCTCGATAATAATAATAATAATAATAATATTTATTAGTAAACATATGCTAACTATCGAGTTATAACAGAAGAATGGTAACACACCCACAAGATCTTTTCAGGGACAATTGTAAATCAAACTATTCGGCAGTTAATGTTGTTTGTTACATATTTGATGTAGGCCTATGTGGTTTTAAAACATTAATCAAAATTAACCTCGGAGTAATAGTTTTGGAACGTTTTGCTATATATATTTACACTTGATTTCATTAAAAAAGAATGACATGTAAAAGATAGTTATAAATTGTAGGCGTACATGAAAAAGGAGACACCCTTACCATAATAAGTAGAGTTCATATTTCTCCTAATTCCAATGCATTGCATCATGGGAAGGCATAACTAGAGGCACATTGTGTGCCTATCTGTTATCTACGCCATGGTATGTAAGTTGGCACAGGTTCATAGTGTTACTGTTTACAACAATTATGACGGTTATCTTTATGTTATATCGAGTAACTGTTCATGCTGTATGATCTGTATGAATTGTATACGCTAAGAGGCCTTTATATAAACATAAATGTATACACTCTTAGATAGCGAGAACCAAGCAGAATTGTATATAATCGCGCGAGGGCGTACTCCACATACTACTCGCAGTGTTTTAAGAAACGTCCTCGTCGCGTAGGATTGATTCATTTTATTTGTGGGTTGACATGGTTGATGCTTTTATAATTATAAGCTTGTATTTTCCAATATTTTAGTGACAATTTGGTTTATTTAAATAGCAATATTCACGTGATTTTTTCTCGTGTATGAATTAGTTCATAACTGCAAGGCTCGTGCATTAGACGCGTCGACATCTCAAAAGGCGTGTATTAATTTTGTACAATTTCACTCCCAACAAGTACTACGCAGTTACCCTATAAATAATTGCACGATCGCACACTTTGCGTACTACTCGCAGTGCTTTTGGACACGTTCGTTTCGCCTCTTCGCATAGGATTGATTCTTTTTCGTGCGGATTGATTCATTTCTATTTGCTCGCTTTTCCACCATTTTTAGTGACAATTTTGTACATGTATATACAAATGCACACATCACTGGATTTTTTCTCGTGTATGAAATAGGTTAATAACATCATATTACTTGTTGCTCGTGAAATTTAATAAAAAATGCACTTGTACTGAGATGTTGATTCGTTGTAAAGCTATTGACCTATAATTAATAGGACCTCGACTATCAGTTAACGGCAGCAATGCCTTATGCTTCGTTTGCAGTCTTATGAGAGCTGGCCCGATATCACATAAATTACAATGAAATTATGTTATCATCGTCAAAGTCGATAACCATGTTAACCACAGGCTCCTCTAGTAAGTTAATTACTCAAATTTGATCAAAAAGTTATAAACTAAATTGGTGAAACTTGATCAATAATAAATTATTTCTACATTACTGTATACATGTACAATTCCTGAAAACAATATTCTTAACTTTTGTCGCAGAGTACTGTTTGTAAGGTTATAGCACTAATTTTTTTGGAATTAAAAAAATATTATCAAGTTCTGCCAAATGTAGCTTAATCATAATCATTCATTTAGTCCTAACTGGAGATAAAAGAAAAAGTTCACCATTTCTTGAAAAAAGAGCCCAAAACATGCATTTTCGGCATGTTTTCTGACAATCGAGTCACATAAATCAAAGACTTGGAACAAGTCTAAGCATTCAAAACCGGGAGTATATGCCGAAATGTTGCTCTAATTTTCATTTTCTTTGTGTTACTTTGATTAAATGGTTGCTAATAAGAAAGGTACATGTCTTTTCCAAAAATGAGCATGCATCCCCTGAAATTAGTCGTAGTACAAGTCTTTAGGCTTGATTGTCACATTATTTATAAAATGTTTATTACAGCACATAATGAATCCGACATCAATACCCTTAATGAACTCAAAGATTCTTCAGAGCTTGCTTTCTTCAAGTATTTCTTCCAGGGTCCGCCAGGAAAAGATGGTCGTGATGGTCGAGACGGAAGAGATGGACATGGTAAGCAAGATCAAACGAAGCTCCAGACATAACCGACAATATGCATTTTACTTGAACAAAAATAATTCACTTCGTGCGTGACATCTTAGCGATTATAAAGACATTTTATTCATTAACACAAATTTTAATGGCAATAACGTCAAAATTAAAATTATTATCAAACAAAACATGCTGAAAGACATTAATTAATATTTAAGATTAAATAAAAGCATGTCCCGATTAGACCAACATTGTTTAAACATGATGCAGTCATGTCTACAGTAGAATTCATCTCGACCTTTGCAGGACTTAAACCCCATTAAAAGCTATTAAACCAAGATAACACTCATTGAAACAGCTCAACTGATTAAATCGGATCTTCTCTGGTTGTGCACATGTGTCTGTTTTATATGTCCGGTATCGCTATGAGGTGCTATAATACAGCTTCAGTTGGGTAACTGATTATAAAGGACACGCAAGAAAACAATGGTATGTGGACCTTTGTTCACGAAATGAGACAATGGCCTGCTTTTTGTTAACCAGCATTCTTGAAAATGAGCAACATAATGATTGTTGACTTAACACGGTTTGGAAATAATTTCTTCATATTTTTGGTGTTATTTGTCGTTTACATATCCTTCCTAAAACACAAAAGTGCGACTATTTCCAAACACCTAAATTAGCTAAAAATTTAGGACATGTTACAAAACTATATTTTCTAGAATTTCATAGAATAGTTTAAATGTAGCTTGTACCGTTTTTTTGTGGCATCCTTCAGAACGGAGCGGTCCGTTACCAATATAGCTCAATATTTTCGGTCAAATCTCCATTCAATTAACACGGGGAGTTGGCTAGCTATGAGCTAGCTATGCTTTGCCCTCACTCATATTCTACGAAAGTGCGACTATTTCTGAACATCTAACCTAGCTGTAATTTTAGGTCATGTTAGAGAAATATATTTGCTAGAAGTTTGGAGAATAGTTTAAATATTGGCCGGTTATTTTTCACACAGTGATGTTAACTAGGCAAATGTAATATACTTCTAACATGCACTATTTGTAAAGGTCGCGCGTCAATGGTGAGAGCACTGTGTATTGTGTATAGGAAAACGGACAGTAACTGCAGTATGAGTGTCATAGAAATGAGGCTATACATACTCAACCAACAATTGTGCACATGGTGTTCAGCATGTTAATATAGCATAGTCGCCCTCTGTTGGCATTTACTTTACATAAAGTCAATGATTTTAACCGGAACAGTGCAAATGGCAGCCATTTTGAATATTTCAAGGTCAAGTGATAAGACATTGGGCTGAAATTAATCAGTTTGCATATTTGGCTTATATCTGGATACATTTTAGGCAAATGGTGGAATCTGATTCACATAAAGATGTCAAAACATGTTATTTTAATGATTTTTTTGTACACGCGGCGATTTTGGGCGCCATCTTGTATTCAGGAAAAAAATCGAGGTGGCCCATGGGCTTTTTTTTTGACCCTATCAACTCAAGCAACATATGTGCCAAGTGTGGCTCAGCACCTTTCGGGCAATTACGTGGAAATTATGATGAAAGATGCACACGGCAACCCTTTTATGCGGCCAATCTCACACACAGTTCAATAGACAATCTTTAGTCAAATTTACACACCTCACTGTTGCTTTATTACAATGATTTCTTACAACAAAATAATCGATCATATTAATAGTTAGACTTTCCTTCGTGTGCTCTACATAATTGACTGTCTTACATGTGTCGTAAAACAGAAACAATTTGTGCAGTTTCTGCGTTGTCGCAGTGTTCATTTTGTACTTGCAGAATCTTCAATACTGCCTAAATAATCCCTCACTCCGTCAAAGTCATTGAAAAGTTGGACGAGCGTACGATCACGGCGCATGAGTCGACATGACGAATGTTTATAATATTCTGAAAATTCGGACACATGACCCTATAGAATGGCCCTCTAGAATGCAAAATGACAATTAGCTATAATTAGATATTGGAATAGTTAACTTTACAGATTATACTGAACTTTCAAATTAAATGAGAACTCTCGGCCTTGAGATCGCGAGCAGGTCAATAGATATCAATACTTGCATTGATTTGAGAACCATCTAACCTTTTTGTATTTTCAGATGGGGCACCAGCACCAGCATGCTCATCAACAGATTCAAGAGGTATACAAGGCCCACCAGGGGAGCCCGGTAGAGGTAAGCTTACTAAAACCTTTATCCTACGTAAACATGTAAACAGCAGAACCCTAGTGCAAATTGGCCTAAGATACGTGTTTAAAGCATTTTTACCATCAGATGTGGACTATTACTCAACCTCTGCACGATTGAAATTTGGGGTTAAGATGCATTGTCGCGATTTTGTATCCGTTACAATACAGGGTTAAACTATAAATTAGCCCCGTAAAGATGGCAAGGCTTCAAAAATGAGGGTATAGAAACTACGTGGTAAATATTAAAAGAATACAATGCATATTCATTATATTTAAAATTGATTCCGTTGCCTACCCATTAGAAGCAACTGATACTGCTATACACCAGTGTTAGGAACTGTGTAATAATTATGAAACAAATTAGTTGACCACCCCTCTCGGCCTGGCAAAAAATATTTTCCCTCCAATTTTACCCTCCCCAGGGCTCTTAATTTTATACAGCACCTCTGGCCAATAGATTCCCGTAACTATCGTGCAAATCATGTTAAATTTGCCGTATTTTAGGCATTATATATAGGCTGTGTATGTATTTCAACAGTGGTGGGTAAATGTCGTAGCACCTTTACTTTTACATAGGGGCCAAGTTCCGAATTACTCGGACTTGGTTCAAAGCAATACATTTGTGTTCTGCTAGTCATAAGGATTTAGAAAAGCATAGTTTGACAAACCTACGACATACGGTTATGACGTTATTTGTAAAGGTAAAATTGGGACGTCATCACGAGTTCTGATTTTGCTGCATGTGGAGTGAAAATGAAAATTGCTCCGATTTTGTTTTAAATGGATTGAAATTATTTGTCTTTCCAACATACATCAGAAAAGTTACAATATCAGCTTAGGATCTATTTTTACCTTGGTAACACTACAAAATTGATTGTTTGAAGCCGAAAAATGTTAAAATGTTTATGTATGATGTGTTTGCACTATATTTTGTGGAATTACCACCCCCAGTCAAATAGTGCGTCCCTTGTGATCAAATACAAAATTAATATTGCAATAATGATTCTAATGATTTATTGACAGATGGACTAATGGGCGCTATTGGCACGCCCGGAAAGGTGGGGCCACAGGGTTTGAGAGGCTTACAGGGCCCTCAGGGGTCACCGGGGTCACGGGGGCCCCCTGGTGTAGATGCTACCAATCCTGTTATTTCTGGTGCTGTTTATATTCGATGGGGCCGATCAACATGTCCCTCTACTGCTGATTTGGTTTATAATGGTAAGTGCAACCATTGTGCTTGGTATTTACGCTGTCTATCCGATTGTATAATCACAGTGACGGTGGAAGCCGGTGGGGAGATGTGCCAGTTTTATTGAGACCTTTAGAACCCAAAATCATGAGCGTGAATTTTAGTGTTTGATGGGGCAGTGCGCTCTAAGGGCGTACTTTTTTGTTTTAAATGTTACCCTATTTTGGCCAAAAATGGTTTTTGGTGCTTAAAAGGAGATGCACGGGGTAATTATTCCTGAATGTGTCTTCTGTTACGAAGAAACATTTTGGAGGAGACGTGTTCCAATTTCCCCGCCTGATATGTGTACACCATTATATCTCACATAATATGTCGTCGGCAGAGTGCTACACTATCGTAAGTGACATTTTGGGCCAATATGAGATGTTGAAGAATTATGGAAGGCCATATAAAAACACACAGGTTTTAAGTTTCATAATTGCTTTTTAAAATTAATATAATAGTGCAATGCAATTTTATTAATGCCTGCAACACTATCGTATGTGCAACTCACAACTCATCGTATGTGCCACATACGCTACTTTCTTGGACCAAAACAACAAAACCACGGAATGCTACACCATCTTAAGTGCAATACTGTCTCTAATAAACATCTCAAAAAAAGTAACTAAACCCCCCTTAAATAATGACTATTTTTTCAAAAAGGAGCTATTGTATTACAAATCTTTAAAATGCGTTGGAAGCAGAATTTATTTCTGCGCATTTTGACACCTCATTTGATACAATAGCTCAGAAAACAATAAAACACTGGTCAATTTAATGTAGTGAGGTCTAGATTTGAAAGTTGCACTTACATACAAACTTTTACAATACAAAAACACTCTGATATCATTACACAGATTTCCTTCCATTACACTGAATACAAAATCAATACAATTTACTGCAACTTTCAAATCTTGGGTTACATTGATTTAAATGTACGCAGTGACGTCAATATTTAGTCAAATGTGCAAAAATAAATTCTGCTTCCAACGCATTTTACAGATTTGTAATACAATCACCCGTTTTTGAATAATGGTCATTATTTAAGGGGGTTAGTTACTTTTTGAGATGTTTACATCAGGCCAAAAAAAAGTGTTTGGTTGCCCAGACATGGGGTATAAAGGAGTGGGTCGGTAGGTCGATTTTTTTTTGTCTTAGATACGTGTTGCAGCAAGTGGGGTAAGAGAAAATATATGACATTCAGCCTTACATTTTTACTTGTGTCAAACTTTAATTATAGGTTAATGAACGTGTATTACTTGTTGGGAGACAAATTAGACCAAAATAATGCATGCCCGCTGATGTTGGTGCGTAGCACAAACTTGTGCATTATTTTGTCTAATTTCTCGAGCAACAAGTAACGCATTCATTAACCTATTTGAATAGTATAAACGAGAAGCAAAAAAACATGTTATCTTTGCTGATTTTATAACAAAACTATCACTAAAAATGTTGTAAAATAGGACCAAATATATATGCATCAACCTGCCCGAAAAGTAAATAAATTTTATGCTATGCGATAGCGTGCGAAAGCACTGTGCAAAGTACGCGGATTGCACATTATTATACACAATCAATGCACTCCCCTTTCTTTTCTAACCGCTTTTCTGATTGGCTGCTTTGATATAGGAGTGTATAAAATGTATTTGATCCTTACCATAATAAAGTTTAACCCACAGAGGACTACAGAGCGCGTACCACCAGTCAAAGTTTCCGCCTCATCCGATAATGAGGGCCGATTGTTCCATGAAATGCGATAGGCGAGACTGCTACGCAATTACCGCGTAATTTCATGGTCTATCACGTAATCGCGAAAGCACGCAACACTCTGTCGCGTATACGCGAAGGCACGCAGCGCTGGCGTGATTGTTATACACGGCACGATCGAACATTCAGCCCTCATGAATATGCGAAAACTTACACCATACAATACACGGGGACATTGACTGGTGGTACATTCTCTGTTTATCTCTTTCCTCTATGGTTTAACTTCTTTGGTAACAAAATCGGGCTGGAGTACAAAATCCCAGACCATATAATTATGTACTTGTCATGCTTGGTTCTCTAAATTGATGTTGATTGATTGTAAAATATTATTGGCATGGTTGGGGAGTGATAAATGGGGAAATGAAGGCTGTGATTACCAGGAATATTAACTTTCAAGTGTCATTTGGCATTTTTATGGGGAAAAACATCACTTTCTTTATTTTTGTATATATCATTGTAAAAATAAGAAGTGTATGATGTTTTTTGATTTTTTTGGGCCGGTCGTGTCTGGGCAAACAAACACCTTTTCTTTGGCCTCACTAATGCTGGTTTCATACTACCCTGCCGCTTGCCGCTGAGCGGCGTGGCGCACGCGCATTGCAGACAAACGGACACAATAAAGGCTTGACATTGGTTGAAACGCATGCCGCAAGCGGCAGGAAAGTATGCTGGAGGCTTAACTGTTACGCTGACGGTTATAGGCCGTGTCACCAAGCTGACTAAGTTCATAGCTCCCATGACTGGTAATAGAGACGAAAAATCCGGTGTTTTTATTCTAGATTCAGTAGTAAGTCTTGAGAGATAACATTAGGGCAAAAGGTGTCTTGCTATTGTAAATATTATGTGCCGAAATAAATTAACAGTTGTTAAGTAACATAACATGATAGATATTGGATTGGAAATTTGAGCCGATATTACGCATATCCAAATTTAGCAGTCACTGCTACACTATCATATGTGGCACATACTCTCCAGACGAAATGTCTTTCCGCATCCCCTATAACCGCAGTAATGATACTACAAATGGAAAACGTATCAAACCTAACTGTCACTAAAATATAAAGCCTTAAATTAATAATAGTCATAATTGCGGGAACCTGGAACCCTCATTTATTACAAAAATCAAGAAAGAAAAAATATCCTTATTTTGAGGTAAATTACACAGTAAAATTCATTTGAAAAAAGTGGCTGCGCTGTTTAATGAGGCTCATTATGACGTCAATACCCTCTTGCTATCAAAAAGTTATCATGATCGACTTCCAGTTATCCCGACTGCACTGCTGGTCATCATCAACAATTTTGATACAAACGCTATTTGGCTTCGGTTGTTATTTATCTTGGTGTTGTTTTTTTCGGCCCACCTTTGTTTTCAATGGACATTTTATTGTGAAATTTCATTGTACAAGGAATACATTAAAAACAATTTCACATAGCCCCCGCATGAAAAGTATTTAATTATCTTTGTAATCACTCAAAAAGCATTTTGTTTTTCTATTTGATTATATTATTTATCTGTGAATGAAATACAGTGTATAGGGTACAGTGGAGAGAGAATAAACAATATCAACAATTTGAAAGCAAGAAGAGCTCAACGACCATAATATACGTTTTGAGATATAGGCCATCAAACATTTATACATTAAATAACTCCAGAATACGTTATAGTTTGAAGGTCATATTTGGTATGAGTTGTTATGTTTATTAGATAATAACTTTTACCATTTTACAAGGTCATATAAATGATTGATTTCTTGTAATCAATAATCGCCATTATGGATTTGAGTTCTTCTTCAGGTTATAATCCTGGTCAAAATTCAAATAATTGCAATTATTTTAAAACTACAAGTTTTAAAATCAAACCGGCAATGGTGATCTTATAAAAATTCCGAACAAAGGTACAACGTCTGTGGCTTGACAATCGCATGTGATTAAATTCGTGTTTACATGTTTAATCATAATTATTTTAAACAGGTCTAGCTGGTGGAGAATATCACGGTCACCAAGGAGGCGGCTCCAATTATCTCTGTCTTCCATCAACACCAGAATATGACGAACATCAATCAGGTGATGAAGGGGCTAGGGGCTTCGTATACAGTGCTGAATATCAGACGAACACCTTCTCTCCGTTTGCATCGAAACACGATCACGAAGTTCCTTGTGTCGTCTGCCACGCAAGTAATCGAGGGAGCATACTAATGATCCCAGCAATGAAGACATGCCCCACTGGATGGACGGAAGAGTATCACGGTTATCTTATGACGGACTATCATAATCATCGCAGACGTGACTTTGTTTGCATGGATCGTTCTCCAGAAACTTTGTCGGGTAGTAGTAGCGGCGATCAGAATGGTGCTCTATTTTATCCAGTTGAAGGGCGGTGTGGTGGTGGAAATTATGGTAATTTACCTTGTCCACCTTATACGAGTGGTCGAGAACTATCCTGCGTCGTTTGCACGAAATAAGATCTTCCGGTCTTCATTATTTGAGAGAGACTTTTTTGCCACATGGACTGTTCAAAGTTGGAGTAAACGGTACTATAATATTTTGCCGATTTCCTTTTACAAATTAAGCGTACTGGTATACGCCCGGCGTGTATTAATATCCACCAGGTCATATTCACACGATAGATGTCGCGAGCGTTATCGCTTAAAAGGAACCTTGCAAAAGATTATAGAGATGTTAAATTCAATTGTCCATACATTTACGTAAGTCTTTAGTTTGATGAATTTAGGAGTTATATTTCAGCTACCAGCAGAAGTCACTTAAAACATATCCCTATCTTATCCAGATTAATGTGTTGACGTGGAGATACAAATAAAATTATATCCATCAAAATATATCGTTTTATCTAAGAAAACACATATTTTACAGATTCGCATAAAACCATTCATTATAATGTGATACCATAAAGATTCGCCTAATGACGTACATGGGCTCCTTTGCGCTAGGGTCAATTCTACGTACAATCTGCAGAAATAAAATAATTGAATTCCTTGTCCTTTATTGCTGGTGGGATTTTTACGGGAGTGTACTTTTAGTGTATGCCTAAAATTCCAGTTATGTCACGGCATGTGACAAATCTCCACGGCAATTTGTTTTAAGGGTCGTAATCTCAAAACGGGCCTACCGTCATGTACGGGTTCTATGAATGAAAAGGTTGCACTGGAACGCAAGCCAGTCTAAAATATTACACGCTCTACAGTGTGCAAAAGAATTTAGGTAGCAGTTGTGTTCACTCATGTCCTAAATAAAGACCAATGTGTCAAAATTAAAACAAGCAGCCGATGCCTGTACTCTTTAGCTCTAATTTAAGACCTGGTTTGTTGTAATTGGTTGAGAATTAAATAAACGGTGGGTGCGGGGGGGGGGGGGGGCTCACATCAAAAAATTTTGGTGGGTATGTTCCCCCGGAATTTTTAGGTGGTGGGTCTTTTGGAGCGTACCGGAAAAAGGGGTTCTTTTGGAGCTGCGAACAAGTAAAATGGGGACTTTTGGAGATGCAAACAGTCAGCACTTTTGCGTTCTAATCAATGAAAGCACGACGCTAGTTTTTCGTGCTAATCAATGGACAGTGGACTTCGGGTATATATATATATATATAAATGCGCATATATAAATGCGCACGTGACATCTACAAGTCGCCATACCGTGTTCAACGATATAAGGTACCCGGATGTGCACAAATTCCACACGCAAAAGTATAGGCGAAAATGACAGGTTACAAGGAAAATTGTTTTTGCAAAATAGTGGCACTGATTGCAAAGGACAAAATAATTTTACCCGAAACATAAACTCTTTATTTGGATTTTCCATCACGGAAAAAAAAATTAATGACGGAAAAGCTAGATATAAATGATTTAAAAACTTATATTTCATTATTTTCGTGCTAAATGGGCGTGGCAATTGGCCATATTGATGACGAAATGTGATTCTTACTGGCATTAAGATCAGAACTGAGTAGCTGCCGATGATGTTATTTGATAATTTTTGCACGTGATGATAGAGAACTTAGGGGGCTGTCATTTTTTCAGAAGGAATGGGTCTTTTTGGCTTGGGTGGTTTTGGGGAAAGGGGGGGGGGCAAATAATATTTATGCAATTATAAGTAAGGCGAGAAAAAAGAAACCCTGTTCTACGGGCGGACGGACCGTTCAAGTAGGGTCAGTCGGTTGGTTGGTATTTTTGAATTTTTTTAAATAACCCAAAAATCACACAAATCTGTAAATAAATTTCAATTTGAGAAAATACAAAAAAATAAAAAATTGTCCTGAAATTTCCGAAATTTGGGGTCGGCATTCATTTGCATAGGAAAAATTTGTTTCCCAATTTGTTCAAAATTGTTCGTTTTTCGTCGCCTAAGTACATAAATAAATAAATAAATTAATTAATTAATTAATAGATAAATAACTTAATTAATAAATAAATACATGAATAAACAAATAGATAAATAAATAAATAAATAAATAAATAAATAAATAAATAAATAAATAAATAAATAAATAAATAAATAAATAAATAAATAAAAATAAATAAATAAACATTCGTTATGTTTGTACATGGGGGGTGCTGTGCAATAATCATGATCCTTCGATATCCATGATTTATCCTTGCAAATTTATAGCATCGAACATCCAGCCAATGTTCCTTGCCAGTGCTAGCCACGAAACAAGGTCACAATTGTAGCCACTCCTTCAATGGTCGCCATTTCAGTGATTGACAGTGATGTAATCATGTAAATATGGCGCTGGTCATCTGGTCACGTGCGCATTTATAAAAGCGCAACCGAAGTCTACTGATGGAAGCAGCACGGCGCTGGTTCTCTTGTTCGCGAACGATTTGTGTACAGATCAATAGGACATGCAATGTGGCAAACTGCAACTTTTAAATTTGAATCTTCCTTGGGTTTTTTGATCGTCATGTCTTTATTTCTTGAACAATGTCAACGAACGAGGTCTTAAATTCGAGCTAAAAGATGCAGCTTTTGGCTGTTGGTTCCAATTATGTTTAGGATATACTGAGGGTGAACGTAACTGGTACCTTAATTATTTGGCTTACTGTATGTGCATGATATGACTGGTCAAGGATCATCAGTGATCATTAATGATCAGGGAAGTGCCATTGGAATGATCAACATGCACCCCAACAACAATGGATTTTAGTTTAGTGCAACTTTTGAATCATTATATGTTCCATTCAAAGAGTAGCCATGGCAACAATTCCTAAGATATTTAGCTACATTCAAAAATTAGTATTTCCTATTGTGTCACTCCCAGTGACCTGCCTCCCATGTGACGCGCAATCCAAGTAAAAAGGACTTTTTTTTCCATGGTCATGTGGTTCGTGGGAGGAGAAAGCTGTTAAGAAGGCCAGGGTTTTTGGGAGAAAAACAGATAATGGTTTTCAAACTTATGACGTACCAACAGTGGCGTAGCCAGGATTTTGGAACCGGAGGGGCACAACTTGTAAATGTACAGACGGAAATATTTTTGGCCGACGGAAGTTGTGATTTGTTGACCCAAACATTTTTTGAATGGTTTGAAAAAGTGAAGATCCAAAAAGAAAAAGGATAATAGGCGTTACCAACATAAAAAACACAACAAATTTTTATGTGAAACGGTCAAAGCATTTAGGTATGATTATTAATATATCATATATCAAAATATGAGACCATGTCAGTTTGTATAACAAGTATAGTTTATAACTTGTGAATCATGGACATGTGTGACACGCTTTACACAATAAAGAAGGACAGTGTGGTATTGCATCAACTCAATACGGCTGAAAAGACGGAGACGTAGAAAAAATCATATTTTTAACAAAAAATATTATCAAGTTTGGCCATTTGAATTAGAGTATGTCCTAAAGAATGAATAAGTGAAAATACAGGGTGAGTCAAAAAAAGTGCAATAGAGAAAATAATCCATGTTTATTTCAGAACCCAGTTGAACTTTTTAGGTTTTAAAACATTTTATATATGGTATATCCATCAGTGACATTGTGTGAAAAAAGTAAGGAATTAGCATTTACCGTTTTGTTTTTATGACACATTTTATAGTGCTACCCAATTTCAATGTTTGTCCAAGAGACATCTAAAATTTGAATGTCAGCCCACTTTGTGTTAGGTAGATTTGGAACAACTGCCATTTTCGCCACCTCATTGACATTAAAATAAAATGCAGCACCCACAGTATTAATGTCCTTGGTCTTGTTTAAGGAGAAGAAACATTATTTGTTGTTATTTTCATTTTACCTTTACTTTAAAGATGTTTATTCTCTATCAAAAAGATACAAATTTGTAGGCGGGTTTTTCAAATGTCAAAATGAAATGCGCGCAAATTGAAGTGGAGTGAATTTCAAAATATCCAAAAAGTTGGACATATTGGGATTAAAAAACTGGTGTTGGAGTCGAGTGAGGTATGAAGGACTTAAAGTAATGTTAGAAAGTTTGTTTGAACAGAAAAAAAGAAAAGAAAATAACGCAAAAACAACCTTATTTAAGTTAAGTTATATTAAGTCAGTTTCAGATCTGGTGTCTTTACCGTGCACTGTGTGCTCTCATTCAAAAGACATGGTACCTCGTGGACAAATAACGAAATTGGGTATCGCAGCAAAATGACTCATACAAATTAAACGGTAGTCGCGATGCACTTCATATTTTCACAGAATGTGCACATTGAGTGTAGCATATATAGAATTTTTCAATATTTTGAAAGTTCGACTTGGTTCTTACATAAATATTGATTCTTTGCACTATTGCAGTTTTTTTTTCTTTCCTTGTAAGTGTTATTATCCGGATTGTATAATACATTTAACAAAAAGTTGAGAATGTTGTATTCATTCATACTTCAAAGAAACCAACTTTAGCGACAGTATTCTTTTATCCGTTATCCACGTCATGTGTTGGATTTCTTAAGCCAAACAACATTTCTCACAAGTTTGATAATTGAAGGAGAAATCAGTTTGTTTTCAAGATGTCTGGTAGTCACAGTGGCTCGTTTTTGTTGCTTACATCATTTCTGTTCTTATTCGTTTTCGGGATTACAGGTAGGTTTATACATATTTTTAAGTAATCTTTAACTATATTCTGTCTAAATATTACGTGCGAAAAAAAACCTGTTACGATTTGAGCGAGCATTTGATCAAATTACTATATGTACAAATAAGTAAATAAGGAATAAATTACACTCTCTATAGTTCTTCCTCAGGTCTGGTTACATGTACCGCGTCCACTTTTAACTGCGGAGAAAGAGAGAAACGTATCATCGTATTTAACCGTAGTTAATATACGACGTTTATTTTACTATATGGAATGTATAAAGCTTATCGTTACATAATAAATTCCGCATTAATTTAACAGTATATGTTGTTACAGAAGAATGACCCGCAAGATCTTGTCAATGGCAACTGTAAATCATACTATATATTAGGCAGTTAATGTCGTTGGCTACATATTTGATGTATGTGGTTTTTAAAACAGTAATTAAAATTAACAATATTGTTAACTTTTGTCGCAGTTATAGTTAGTCTTTGGATGCACATTTTCACATTATGTGCGATCTTGAAAACCAGAGCATCTAGCCAACTTGGATGACAATTACTTACAAATGGGCGACAAAAAGTGAATTTTGATTTTTATATCGTGCTGTTGATTAAATACGTGCATGAAATTTGCACAAATTGTTTCGTAATGAATTATTTGAATGAACACGCTTAAGGTTTGTAAGTGTGTGGGAAAACCTAAAAATAAAAATGCGCATTTTCTAAGATTCTTGAGAGACTG
The DNA here is from genome assembly GCF_039555335.1 of Amphiura filiformis. NCBI lineage: Eukaryota > Metazoa > Echinodermata > Ophiuroidea > Amphilepidida > Amphiuridae > Amphiura > Amphiura filiformis. The sequence continues at coordinate 54,780,863 of NC_092629.1, read as the reverse complement.
TTATACTGTTACATTTTCACTTTATGTACGCGATTTGAAATCGAGAAGTTTTGAAAATACATAATAGTACTGTCACTAACGTCTTGTTTTAAATAACGAGAAGTGAAGAACTCGAACAAGAAGAACGTTTTCAAAATGGCTTTCACAACCCCATTTCAAAGCATGCTAGTGATCTGACGGAACTTTTATATCTGCCATTATACATTATTTGTTATCTGTCAGCCTATTACAGGATATAATGAATCCGACATCAATATCCTGAATGAACTCAAAGATTCTTCAGAGCTTGCTTTCTTCAAATATTTCTTCCAGGGTCCACCGGGAAAAGATGGTCGTGATGAACGAGACGAAAGAGATGGACACGGTAAGCAAGATTCAAAACCAAACCGTTTTAATCATTTGAAATATTGTTATAAATGAGTCTCTGGCTAGTGAACCGTCCTTAATATACAGTGGAGAGGTTCCAATGTTACATTCTTCTTGCGCTGAACGCCCATTCATTCGCCTGTCCATTCGTACATCGCATGAGAGGCTGCGAGACTGTGCATACTCAACCAACGGTTGTGCATTTACGGCGTTTAGCATCTAAAAATTGCATAGTCGCCCTCTTGTGACCAAAATGCTGTAACCTAGTTCACAAGATGGCACCTAGACAATTTTAACGGTCGCCATATAAACTTTAATTCAATTCAATTGAATTTCAGTGTTTTTTAATTTTATGGTTGCAAAAAGAAAAAAGAAGTAGACAACTAATTCGGTAGAATGAAGGACCACTATATGCACATATCTTGGCTCTGTTTTCAAAATATGAATTTTTAATCAAAGATACAAATCGCAACATCTTTTGTATACGTCCGATCTCTGGCACTGCAGTGGACAACTTGTGCGTATGAATATCACATATGATTGATGTCAAATTTTCACACCTAACCTTTGCTTTTTTATAATGAGTTCTTAAAACAAAATGGGTCATATTAATAGTTAGACTTTCCCTCGTATGTTCATTATCATTGACTGTATAATATGCTGTAAAGCGGACACATTTTGTGAATTGTCTGCGTTATCCGCGCCTTTTGATGTCCATAGTTGGTGGTCTTGAGAAGCAATATCCATCAAAAACAAAACTATGGACACCAAAACAAGCTTCTGCATTTGGTAGCCGGACTAGTTCGTGCAGACTCTTTACCAATACTTGCTAAATAAGCGACCTCGCTCCGTCACATGAGATTGATTAGAGAGATTGCGATGTTCCATACGCAGCACGTGGACCGTACGTTTTAACGTACGTTTTTACGTACGTTAATACGGTGTTAAATTTTGCTAGTCTCGGTTCCAAACTGGATTGTGCTCATTCGTCACGAAGGAGAACAAGGCGGATGGAACAAAGACTATAATATCTGATATAGGTCGATATAGGGCATAGTGGTTGAAAAGTTAATGGTGACCGCCGGCTACCGAGCCTCTGCCTAATTCAAACATCACGCTTTTGATTTTGACTAAAATTTTGACTTAACATGCTGCTTAAACTTAATTGTATTTTATTTCCAAAATTTGAGTTTTTATGTCATCTATAATCATCTATGTCATCTATAAAGATCTATAACTCCAAAACATGTTTGCCGACTTGTTAAGGGTTTTGTTGGAACTGGCTACATAATTATGGACACAGCCTGATTTATGGTGAAAATTAGTGGAGAAAATAACGAGCCAAATTGAGGTATTGTTACATCTACAAAAAAAAAAAAAGTGAGATCAGGTGGGGAATTTTTGGGGAATGTTGGGTAAATATAAACTCAGCCTGTACCCCGTAAACAAACACCCCCATCACTACCCCTACACATATACAAAGACCTACCGCAAGCAGTCATAGTTTGATGATCGATGAACTTGTTTTTCACCAAAAGACCGGAAAAATGCTGTTATCGTACGGGAGCGCGAGATTTGAATGTTAACCAACCAACCGTCACACGCGCGAGCTTTAAATATTAAGCAAAGGCAAAATTGTGCAGTGAGTAAAGGTTCAAAAAAAATAATAATAATAAAGAGTCAGTGGACAGAGGTGAAATACGTCTATATCATTGCATCTGTCGGCCAGCACTAATCGTGGTTCCCCACACAAAATATTTATTTGTACTAGTTATCCATATTCCATATGCTATGAAGAACTTAGGTGTTTAAGTTTACACTCTATAGGGATGCAATAGTCTACAATTGAAACATGGCAAACGTGCATCTCGAGAATAACGGAAACAACAGGTTATTGTGACGTTTCCGCTGGACAAACCAAAATGACATGGGAGAGTGAATTCTGAGTTGGGGTGAATTACACTACAATTTTGATAATAATGAATAACAATAGAAGGGTGCGGGGTATAAAATATATCACCACAATATTTTTAATCCTCTACACCCACAGCGTGATAATTGGCAGCAATAAAGCGTTGACTTTATAAAATTAAAATAAACGTTTAACGTACAACACATATGAAAGAGAACAAATAAATGTTTACATTTCTTTTGAAAATTATATCCATATTTAGTTTATACTATATCATATAGTCTATAGCGTAGTCGCAACTTGTTTCTAAACCTTTTGTGGCTAAATAATATATCAAACTATTTCTTCATATCTGGCAGTATATTCCACATTCCATCCGGTTTTATCATCAATTTGAATAAACACTAAAAGGAATATCATATCACCAGGATTAATTTTCACACGGCATGGCAATGGCAACGAAGTAAAAATATTCACAAGAGTACCTGCATCAACTTCCAAGAAATAGGACTTCTTCGAACACTCCGATGAAGCCTCCAAGGTCATACCAGATTGTGTTCTCCGCTCATATACGTAAAGACAGCTGCTGCTATCCAACGCTTTAGTGGTACTGTTTTTCTGAAACGCACCTGTAAACTCTAAATGCCACGATGGGATGACCATGTAATCTGGTCTGCTAATTGGTTCAGTCAAGGAACAAATGCAAAGTTTGATGTCAACGCCTTCATCTGCGCATGCTCTGTATTGACCGTAGCTGGATATGCGGTGGTAGTTGAGCAGACTCATTTGGTTGGTTTTGGAAATAAGAACGGTAATAAAGAAAACATCTTCGTCAAGTACGTGAATATCAAGCTTCGTGGTTACCGCGCCCTGTGTATTGTAAAAAAAAGTGAAGATTATTCAATGAGGATTGCCAGATTGGTAGCCGAATCCCAACTCCCGCCGTTCCCATCCCAGCCTTTAATACGGAGCTTTTGGTACAAGTGGGACCAAATATTATGTCTGGAATCATGTCATCCGCCCCTTTATGTTCATCAAATAATGAAATGCTACGGTACCAAAGTATAAAATCAATTCAAATTTAACACATTTCCACATTTTATTTTTCATAATTCATAATAACTTCTATCGTTGTTTGCAGAATTGTTTGCACGCATGCTCAGTGTGCATAAATACTGTGTCTTTTACACACTCTATAAATATATTGAGTATAAATTCACCTTTAATACGTTATAATCCCCTTAAACTGTTAACAAATTATTTTTGACCTTTGACTCTTTTAATTAGAGGACGATACTTGAGGTACATTCGGAGGCTGAGAAATACCCCGAGGAAGGTAAAAATTGGGAAGCACAAAAGTCGGGGGTGGGGGGGAGGGGGCAAACAAGTTTAGCATGCCAAAATGGGGGACGGGAAAGCAGTATTTTAGACACACATAATTCGGTATGTGTTCAGTATTAAGCTGTAAAAAGGTGTGGAAAACAGTACGAAAATGATCAAATATATAACCTTTCCTGCTCGCTATGCTCGCATAATAAAAATCATGAAAGAAAGTTTGAACATTAGGTTAATACAATAGTATTTTGCATCTGCTAAGTGGTCCTGGATTGGTTAAGTGGTGTGTCAAGGTGTTTACCAAACGTTATTTTTGAACACCAAGAGGGGAGGCAAGAAATATTTCGCACGTATTTATTTATTTATTTATTTATTTATTTATTTATTTATTTATTTATTTATTTATTTATTTATCGCTCCTAATATCATCTTTGTCCTCATACATAGCTACATGTAATTAAGGCAGGTGCCGCGTCTTGACAGCATTCCATTTTCAATTTATAATCCTGTGAGTCCTTACTGACTAAAATTAGTTAGTGAAATATTCCTTGTTTTTAGTACTGTTTAAATGCATTATGCACATTCGTTACACACCTCGATTTTGGCCAAACTAATGCTCACTGGTCATTTCTCCCCCCCCTCCACCCACCAACAGTAAGTCCAGGTACCACTTGTTTGAACTCCTTGCTATTGGGCCCGGGCTTTATTGCTGACAGGGGCCCTACTGATTGAACGAACAAAGGACCTGTGATAAAATAGATGAAAAAAGGGTCTTAAAATTTCACGTTTAATTCTTACCTGCTCAGAGGTTTCGCGCACGTTGCCAAACCATGATGCTACTAGTCTCTGACACGAACCAAACCCAGTCGCTGCATCTGGATGTGAACCTCGGAACTGATTCAGTATTGCATTGTTTATCTCTCCTAAAGCAAATTCTGCCACCATCATCTGCCTTGTGCCATTGCCAACATATTTAGTATTATTGGTTTCACATATACATACATTAGGTTGAATCATTGGGATTGAATCACATGTTCTATTGACATCAATTGGTGCTAACAATCCCATCGGTTCAACTTTATACTGAGCATGCTCCGTTGCCACTTCAATGCTGCCCCCTGGAGCTAGTGTATGGAGAGCGTAATGAAGATCAAGTATGCTGACGAGCCGATCCTGGTTAAGTAGCAATGCCTTCATTTTATCTTCTCCTATTATTTGAGGCAAGTTCTTTGAAGCATGGATAATCAACATTGGATGGTGCATTTCAACTAGAGCTTCACCTGTTTTCTCAAATATTTCTCCATACTTATTGCCATGATCTGCAAGCAATATCGTTAACATATTATCATGGGTTGATATTGAGTTAAAGTAATTGGCAAGGTCTTCATCAAGAGTCTGTATCCGCCGACCGCTGCCTTCGTGCCCGACGTTTATGTCTGTATAGTGAAAAAATGGCTTACCAGCTTTCTGTAACTGTTTTTGTAATTCATCTAGATACGATAAGATGTAACTATGCTGGTGTTTTCCGTTGTAACATTTTGCTTCTCTAAAATCAAAGTAGAACTGATGATTAAGAGCTTCACAACTAGATAATGTCATATCAATTCTATCAATACCAACGTCTGCGAGAGCTTTCTGTATATATTTCCATCCCCCATTGGTTCCAAGTTGCATATCAAGTCCCCATCTACGTTTCCAACATAAATCGTATGCCCAATATATCTCATAACGCCCACTTTTATATCTTCTCATTAACCTTTTGCTTTGTATGCCTCCATCTCTTTCGTTGCTTACAACGCCCGAGAAGAGCGCTCTCGCGGTTTGAAGAGTATGGGAATACAACGCTTGGTATAAGTTATAGCTAAACACATAACCAGTATCTTGCCCTTAATATGTTTTAACGATTTAATCGTAGATGGCATAGAACGCATAAAATGGCTATGAGAAGTTGAATCCAACCAAATCAGATTGATGTTAACTCCATTGTGTGTTTTTGCACTCGATAAGTTGGAGGTGGTTATCTGTGGTGGGAGTAGTAACAGCTGCGACACATTCTTTTGAACGTAATTCTCTTCCTCTCTTTTGTCAATCACTACCTTTTCCTTTTCCTCGACAATACATTTGATAAAACAAAACCCAAAGTTTGGTTTCTCTGGTGGCTGTTCCACAAGGCTCTGGATACGGGCCTCCAAGTTTGTGATATTATAAATCTGGATCCATTCTAAAATACCTTGGTTCCAATCGATGATGCCGAAGACAATGGTACTCTTACATATCCTAGGGGAACATTGTACTAATGGCGCACCTTTCGCATCCTGAGATTAGAAGAATGTGAAAAAAAAACCCAGTTAGATCATTTCTGCACTAAATGTTGATTATACACAAGTTGCATTGGTCTGAATCACGCTTCATGGTGTTATTTTACTTTAGAATTTCACGGTAGATGGAGTGAGTTTGATTTATTTTTATTTTTAGACCCCATATGTATTTGGAAAACCCAGTCTCTTTCTCGTATTTTTTCATTTCTGAGATATTTTGTATGATTATTGCATCTTATTTTGAAAGGACCGCTTGATATGCTCACGTATGATACCCCCCAGAAAAAGCTTTTTTAAAAAGAGTAATCAAACCAATGATAAGAATATCCCTCTATGTGATTAAGTCTCTTTTGCATGCATTATGTCTTTTTGACACCATATTTTGCTGTTGTGCTCTTTCGTATCTTTCATTAGGTCTGAAACCATGGAATGTATATTTTGTTTCATAATGCATTCTATTTGTCCAGTGTTTTTGTATGACTCTGAAAAAAGACAGTAAATATTTGAAAGCTTATACGTGACGTGTTAAGGCACCACATCCAATTTGGTCCTATAGAATTATCGGTGCCCGGTTGGGTACCGGTGACTCTTAACTTCACTGGTGATATAATAAATTTAACGAGCATAATAATTAACAGTTGCATAGAATTGTTGTTTTCATTTAAACAAAATACACTGTACACATGTTCATGGTGCGAATAAAAGTGCCATTGGTACCTCTTTGGGCGCTATAGGACCAAAAAGATATTGTGCCTAAGTTAACTATATGTTATATAATCGGTCACAAGAATCTTTTATAGATCCGTCATTTTACAAGAATGTAACGTTTGCCAATAACACAATCAATATTGTGATTCTCACCTTCAGTACCTCACAAATGTTATACGTTTTTTGGTGAGAACATGTTTCTGTGGGTTCGGAGAAAAACAAATCGTCTGCAATCTTGCACGAATCATTCAATGGCTTCAGGCGCTTGCATTGTACTTGTGGGTCTGGTTTGGTAGATGGGTCAAATCGTGGCACATTGCATTCTTGGTCAAGTTGATTAGTTGAAACGCCCTAATGAAAAAAAATGTCAAATTCGAAAGATTATTTTTTATTTTTAGAATGTTATAACAAATAGTAGATACTTTTTATTATTTTTTATTTTAGAGAATCGCAATACTGCAATTATGTAATTGCTTAATTCATGATTAATACAAATTATGTTTTTATTTTTCAATATCAATGTCGACGCCCCTACGACCAGATCGAATATGGGAACAGTAATTATTAATGAAGTATGTTTAAACATGAATTGCTATTACCCAGTGCATATGTGTTGTTTTTTCAATTTGGGGTCAAGGGTCATTAAGGGATCACTTAATAAAAGATACAACTTCAAAATGCTACTTCTCCCACAAGTGACACCACTTACACACATGCATTACTGTTACCAAGTGTCTATGAATTATACACATATTTGGAGTCAAAGGTCATTAAGAGGTCACATGTAAAACCAACTACCTTCAAAATTTTATTAGACAGGAAAATCCTAGTAGAGTGACGGTATTTGTCCACCCATGAATTGCTGTAACCCAGTGTATATGTTGCATTTTTTTCTGTTGGTCAAAGGTCATTAAGGGTCACTTACGGTCCGAGAGAAAATACATTCAAAATGCCTATCCTAAATCACAAATAGCATTTAACCAGTGTCTATTGGATGTTGACAAATTTGGGGTCAAAGGTCATTAAGGGGTCATTTCCGGTCCGAAACGAGCCTCTTTCAAAATGCTTGCAAATAATATAGCAGACTGATGTCGCGGCACACATGCATTGACATTAGCCAGTGTCTATAGAGTGTTCAGATGTGTGGGGTCCAAGGTCATTTATGGGTCAATATTGCTGTGTTCGTGGTCTTAGGCCATATCTAGTTCGAGTTTCTTTTACATTGGGAGCTGTATGTATAAATAATGAAATAAAATTCTGCTACATTATTTAATATTCGGAAATACTTATGTTTTTACTTGCGAGTGAAGAATAATATTGACTTACTTGATAACGCGAAATCAACTTCAATCCCAACTCCCTCAAATTAACGAAACGACTACTTTGATATATCTCGATTGGTGCTGGTGCTATTGGTCTCAACTTGACAAATAGGATGACGCAAATGACGCTCAGGACCACCAGCAAAGTGAAAACACTCTTTCTCTTCATAATCCTCATCTTCTCAGGAAAGACAATGGCAGGTGCAGCAGGCTCTGTAAGAAGGAAAGGATACATATCGTTCATACTAGGTGATCTTATATGAGAGCATGGAAGTACTAAAAAGAAGTCTCGACAAAAATGTTATGTAATCGTAACCCTGTGACCGTGAAAAGAAAGGTTCGCCTGTTTGACGCACGGCCATCGACAAAAAGTGCTTCTTCCAAGGTGGTCGAAATTTGAAGAAAGGTTAACACTGTTTTATGTCAAACTGTTCAAATTATCTTTAAAAAAGTAAATTTTAGTGGTAGGAAGTCCAGTTTTTGCAAGCAAGCAAATTTTAACGTGAAAAGTCCAGATTTTCCGCACCCACAATCCTGGCTGTAGGTGCCTGGAAGTGAACCATTTCAATTTTGCATGTACATTTATAAATGACGGAACGCTGCAACAGAAAAGTTTTAAAAAACTTTGAGATTTTATTTATTTTTTATATGGGGCCTATAATTTCGGATTTTACATGAATTCGATTGAACTGACCGAGTCCAAGGCGAGCCGAGTCCGAAAAACAAATAGATAATCACCGGGGTGTTACAACAACCCCTCCCCTTCTGGATTTCTGTCTGGTACCAATGGATATGTATGGGTATGCTCAATCTAGTAATACCGAAATAAGAACAAACAATTTCCGATATAACGTCACTATGATATCATTATGTAAGTGCATTCCTCACAAAGACTTAGCTATGTATAAACTTATGCTGTGCTAAAATATTGTGCCGATAATTAAGTATCCCTAGAGAAGTTTCTTGAAAAGTTTCCCGAAGACAGCTGCCGTTTGCTTACGATGACTCAGTTATGCAACTCATTATACAAGTCATAATTCCGGGCCATCAACGCTAGACACAACTATTAGCATGTTGTCACGTGTCAGTTCATCCAAATATAACCTGCCAAAAAAACTGCATCAAGGATTTCAAGCAGCTCAAGCAACCGTTCGGATATGTAAGTTATCGAGTATGGAGCGCTGATGATGGAACTACCACAGTACCTTATCAACAGGTTTTCTTATGTACATGAAAAGCATAATGTGAACACCAGACAAGCTGCGTCCAATTTATTGGCTCTACCGCCTTGCACAAAGGTTATGACACTGGGTACTTTAAATCATCTTTTTCATACAGTGGGGTTGAGGTTTGGAATAAACTGAGATGAGTAATGATGTAAGAAGTTCATTAAATGTGCAGAATTTCAAGCAAAGATTCAAGTCTTAAAAAAATTGAGCATGTACTTGTTAATGATGTATTTCTATTTTACTTTGAAAATTGTATATATTTCTGTATTTTAATTTTGTATCTAATAGTTGTATATTTTATATAAATTGTATGTTGAAAATTGTTGCCTTTAATGTTATGTAAATGTATTGCAGGGCCCCATGTAAGACCAGCTATCGGCTGAATTGGGCTACCCTGGATAAATATGAATAAAATAAATAAATACATAGAGTTCATGACCTTGTGGGTAGGCAAGAGTCAACCAGACAGAGTAGCGGTCAATATATCCGCGAGGATTCCTCCGGTGTAACCTTTTTTTAGGACGTCAGATGTCAGTAAAAGTACTTTCATTGTGCTCTTTGGGTCCTAAAAGCCCCTAAAACACGCACAAATGTCACTTTCGAGAATATTAGACAGCTATATAATACATAAGTACTGAAAATTTACCCAAATTAAAGCCATATTATCACATTTGCTAAGGTGGACGTCCTCAATATTTTGCAAAATTCTGTATTTTTACACAATATTGTACTTTATTAAACCAACATACCCTGCAAAAATCAAGACTCTAGGTGCTGTAGTTTTGTCAAAATCCGAGATTTTGAATAAAACGCAGGAACCGTCGTTTTGTTATTACGATGGAAATATTAGTCGAACGCATGTCCGCGATGTTCGTAACACAATACGAACATGGCGTGCGGGATGGTGATCTACACCACAAAGGATCGTACCATAACATGGCCGAAGGAGTGATACGTATTGGCGACATCGGCACTGGTAGTAACTTCCAATTTTCTTTGCTTTACCATGTTTACCGTAGTTATTCAAAATTAAAAGGGGATATATCTGACAGTAAAAGCTAACATTTGATGGCAAAGAAATACTATTTTATTTTGTAATGAAAGTGTTATAATATGGCTTTAAGCATTTTGATGACGTCATATATTTTAAAAACTACGTTCAACCGACCAATCAAAATTCAGAAATTTGATGTCATCATACGGTTTCAAAATGGCTTCATGATTGGATTATGCGGTCCCCAACCCCAATGTAACTTTTTTTCCATGTTTGCCTGACGATTATGTTCCGTTTCTACGTTTGGCACACTTTGAGGCTATTCTGGACCACTGTGCGCCCGAGTAAAACGCATTTGCGCTGGTAGTAAATTCCACTTTACTTTGCTTTACCTCACTTGTTCGGTTCAAAATAAAAGGGGACATATCTGATAGTAAAAGCTAACATTTTAAAGAAAAGATATACTAGTCTATTTTTATAGAAATGTTACAATATGGCTTTAACGTTAAAAGATCTAAACTGATGGTTATCATTGCCGTTGCGATATTTAAAGAAAATAAATTAGTTAATAATGATTATGCTAAAATGATTATGTAATGTTTTATAAAGCTTTTTTAAAAATTATATTAAACTGGTAGGAAGTTGGTATACAGTACATGACAAAATTAAACTGTTTAAAAATCATTCATACGATGGTGTCGAAGCCACCTATTATAAATCTGACGTATATGTTTCTGGCAAGTTTTGCAACTTTTATAATCTGATAATGTGATAATGTGATAAACTGTTAAAGTTTGTTAAAGAGATCTCACAACTCAAAATAATTTGTTTGATAATAACACGCAATGCTCCATATTCTGTTTCAATGATGCTGTGGACATCTAACAGATCATTTCAAATAAATAAAAAGTAAAATATAACTCACAATAATGATCAATTGAATACTTCGATAATGTCTACTTTATGGATAAATTTGTTCACTAAAGTAAGATCCGTTTTATATTGTCGACTATGCTTACACTGTACTGTGGAAAACGTCATTCAGACCAGCTGTGTATAACGACTTTTGCAACGTGATTGTCTAGATCAGAATCGTGGCAATATGAGCGTGTTTATCATGTTTATAGTACACAGTTAAACTTAAGTTAGTCAAAAAAAGTCTCATTTTTCGACCAACTAGAATTAATCATACAAGAAATAATCTTTTATTCAAGGAAATAATACTGAAATTATGTATTTTTATGCCAAAGGAACAGTAATATCATTTGTATCATTTAATATATTTTCATGAGTCATAATATTCAATTTATAAAAAATAGGAAATTATTTGCTGAATTCTGAGCACATCGTTGAGGTTCACCTTTAATTTATCGCTCCGGCTGCTGTTTATAGTTAATCAAATTTACCAAATTTAAAATAAATAACCTTCGACATTCGATATTTGAGGGAAATATACTGAGATCATAACTGCAAACATGAGCATCAATCCCGTAGGACAAGGAGACATCAATATCCCTGTTGGAATGGAATCCAGTGTATGACATATGCAGATGATACCCAATTGCATATCTCTATGAAACCTTCGGACAGAGATGTTTGTATAGCTTAACTTGAACAGTGTCTTGTTGATATAAAATCATGGACCATTCGTAACAAGCTCCAGTTAAACGATAGCAAAACCGAAATCGTTCACTTTACGTCGCGGAACAAGAAGACAACAGCAATATCTGGTGTCAAAGTAGGCGATACAACCGTTAAACCTACTTCTTCAGCTCGCAATCTTGGCGTTATCTTAGATAACAAACTCTGTATGTCAGAACATGTGAATAACGTTTGTCGCAATGCCACTCATGCCATCAGAAGCATTGGGAGAATCAGACATTATCTTGATCAAGTCACCACCGAAAAACTGGTTCACGCATATGTCACCTCGCGCTTGGATAATTGTAACTCGCTTCTCTACGGACTGCCTGACTGTGAGATCATGAAACTTCAAAGGATCCAGAATACTGCGGCAAGATTGGTAACGCGTACAAAGAAGTATGACAGCATCTCTGAAATTATGCGCGGACTCCACTGGCCTTCCATTCGCCAAAGGATCGCATTCAAGATCAACCTACTCACATTCAAGGCCCTTAATGGACTTGCTCCGCCGTACTTATCAGAACTCATCACGCCGTATGCTCCATCCCGTTCACTTCGTTCATCATCACAGAACCTTATCAAACCTTCTACTCGTCGTCCGCGCACCGCCTATGCACAGCGATCCTTCATGGAAGCCGCTCATAGAGAATGGAACAATTTACCTCAGCATGTCAGGCTTGCCTCATCAATTGACGTTTTTAAAACAAAACTGAAAACCTTTCTTTTTAATCAATGATTGCCTTTGTATATATGTATGGCATCTTTTATATCAATTTTTGTGTGTCATCGCTTCCGTGCAATTTGACAATATTTACTTAGTGTTTCACAGCTGGTTCTGTGTACGTGTCTAAATTTAATATGTTTTAATATGCATGCATCTCACTAGTTATTTGATTATTCCTCATTGCTTGTATGTAATATGTAATATGTATAGGGATGCTGGAGCGAGGGTTCCCGCCATTCCGTGATGCACTTTCTTTTTTCTGCGTTGGCGCTGCGGTCTGGCGAAAGCAGTCCCTCCAGTATTTCTGTTTCTTTGAAATTATTTTTGTGTAGTTTTTAAGACTGTATTTTAAGTACCAGTAGTAATTTGTAGTTTTAAGATTGTATTTTTCATGGTTTGTAAAGCGCCTTGAGACCCTGTTGGGTTAAAGGCGCTTAATAAGTGCGGCTTATTATTATTATTATTATTATTATTACGAGTCGGTAACCACTCAAGACCAAAACACCATTTCCAAAATTTACTTCATAATGTGCATTTCGTCGACGGGGCCTTAAAGAACTTGAGCAAAATTACCCTCGATTAGAGAAAAGCGAGGGTAATTAATTTTGTTCCACTGGTTTCATTTTCTGATATTGGATTTCATAATTTGATCTTATATACCTCGACACCTGCTGATGTTTGACCTTTTGAATGTCAACACATTCCTGGTGCTCTGGAGGTCAGCTGGGCAGGGGAGTGAGTTTCAGGGCTGGAATTGCCAGAGGGCATATAGTATGGTGACCCAAGTGAAGTCCAGCTGGTTAGGATGACAGATTAACCACTGTGTTTTTAAGACTAACTTTCATGCTCATGGCAATTGCCATGGCAACTGGCTGTCAAAGCTGAAAACATTTGAAGAAAGCATGGATTCAAAAGTTTTAAGGATATGTACATGAAATGGCAACAAAACACACTGTTTGATTAAGTTAACAATATTTGAATCTTTTAATCAAAAGTAAAGTATGATTTAACAATAATCTTGTGAGTGAACATAAATACATACAGTCAGTCAGAATCAATGTTACTTAGTCATCATTCTTCTTCTTGTTGAGTTCAAACTGCTCAGTGAAGTCCAATTTGCATTAATTCCTCCCACAGTTATACTCTTTCCAAAATGGTGCTATTTTTCACACACTTTCTTCAGGAAAACCGCCCTGTTACTGGTTATTACTCCCGGGGAGTCACTCCCATTGTGGCCTGTACACCATCCGCGATAATCAACTTTTGAAAAGCACCCTAAACAAGGATTTAACCCTTGCCTAAAACGACACCCTAAACAGGGATTTCATTCCTAACATCAAATTTCATACCCTAAATTTCATTTCCGCGTATCTAGAAATTGCAATTTTGCTACCCTTTTTTCCAATTTTTCATGTTTTTGACACCCTAAACGCGATACGCGCGTATCTTGCCTACCCACGAAAAACGACCCTTTTTACGCGTTTTCATTATCGCGGATGGTGTACAGGCCACAATGGGAGTGACCCCCCCCCCAGGTTATTACTGGATAGTAGTACATTGACTACATGAGATATGCATGGTTCGCAATTCCCTGAATAATAATTATTATATTGCTATTACAATATAATTACAGGGAACAATTCATAAAATGACAACCCAACTATAAAGAGGAAAGTAAGAATGTATCTGAAATTTACATTTAATTTGTGTAATCGGAGGAAAATGCTGCCTGTGGCAGCCATTTTGAAACAACAACAACAACAACAGCAACATGAAAACACATTTTATGAAGGATTTTATGTACTGTATTGTAATAACAGTCTAATTTGAGGTGGAAGCTGCTGAAAAACCACTCAAATATGAAGTACAAGGTCTGTAAGAATCAGAAATTTTTGCGAAAATGTTGGAAAATCAGCCTGTGACGGCCATTTTGTTTTAAATGACCATCAAAACCACATTTGGTGAAGAGAACTATGTAATATTGTAATATTAAATTGAAGTTATGAAACTGATCAACTGGACTCACGTTTTTTTGAGAGGCTACAGTATCGCACCTTATATCCTAGGTGTATCTTCAGGCCGTCTGACGTGAGTCCAGTTAATCAGTTTAATAATTCCAATTTAATATTATATTATAAATGGATGATTGACAACCTTCATAAACGTACTACATTGTGATTAAAATCTAATTAGACGTGCAAGCTGTTGAAAACACTACTCAAATATGACGTTCAAGGTCTGCAAGAACATGAAATTGCTAAAAATCACATTTAACTTTTTTTTTTGTAAAATGGCCCCCGTAGCAGTCATTTTGTTTGATTAAAATCTAATTAGACGTGCAAGCTGTTGTAAACACTACTCAAATATGACGTTCATGGTCTGCAAGAATATGAAATTGTTAAAAATCACATTAATTTTTTTTTTGGGGGAAATGACCCATGTGGCAGTCATTTTGTTTGAAATGCCCAGGTTTGTTGTGTAACTCCAGCTTGTTTGCTAGCCTCTTTTCACCTCTGTACCTTTAACTCTTGCATGCCCTTTTCTTGTCCTTTCTCACTACAACTTTATTCTATCTCTCCAGTATACAGTACAGGTGGCAATATTCTCTCTGTCGGTCCGTCCAAAATTTGCCCATTTGCTGAAACCCAACCCCCTTGTTGGTACCTACTGGATACATCAGATAAACGAACATGGGCTCGGGAGAGGGAAGGAAAACGAGGACACTAGTGGTCTCTAAAGTGTATTTATAGATGAGTTGACATGTGTTTACATTTGATACACCCTCTGTTGATCTGAGATCAAAACTGCCAGGCAAAAACACTATAGTTTACATGGAAGAAGTTGATTTTTTTCCATTAACTTTGGTTTTAAAGCAAATACTACTAAAAATGTTATCAAACCTGTTTACAAATGCATCAAGCTATATACATGTACATAATATCACACAAAACTTCAAAGGTTTTTAAAAGTTGGGTTTTGAAGAGATTTATGTGGTCTGCCATAGACACTCCTGTGTTATTTTGCCTGGCATGAAACAACAGAGGGCGGTCTGAATGTAAACATGTGACATCATAGGTCAACTTATCTATAGAGCAAGAGGCTGATTGTCACTCCTATGTATTCCTAATACACTGGGACTTTGATTTCAAAACAGAATATCTGGAGAGAGGCACTTTTGAAATGCTTAAGATCACTTGAAGAGAAGATGACAGCAAGTAAACTGTGATCTCATTAAGATGTATGAGCAAACCAAATGTTTGATAATGGTAAATGAGAGACTCACTGCCTGTTGTAAAGTATTAATTGATGTGAGATAGAGTTACCTTCTATCTCTAAGCCTCTGCAATCGCTTCCTTGAATTTGCAATGAGAGGAATTATAACTATAATCTGGAATCTGAAAAGGGTATATGAAAATCAACATCAGATGACAAAATGGTGATAATGCACCTAGAAAAGCAGCTACCCACAGATGAACTGGAAAAACATATTGTGCCAAATGATCAAGGTTATGATTATTGTGATACTAGAGGAATAAAGGTATCCCCCGATTACAACGGATTAGTAATTGTTATACGATTATGTTATTTGCCACGATCCAAAAGAGATAACTTCCATTCAGTTAAGGGCTGGGGTATGAACGTTTGGACGGTATTTATTTTGGGACATTAGAGCACATCAGACATATCGAATTGCATTCTGAATACGAAGAATGTCATTCTGATATCAGATAATTTTGATTTTTGAAATTCGCAATTTAATACACATTTTATGGCAAATCATTAAAAATTGATATTTTTGATATTTAACAGTACTTGAAGTGAACTTTATAAATCTGATGATTTATACTTAAAGTGTATGTAGGTGGGATGAAAAGCCGACGATCAATTGAAAATTTTGACCTTTCGTATTGAAGATATGGATTTTTTTCCCAAAACACCAAAAAAATTAGGTCTTTTGGGAAAAAAATCCATATCTTCAATATGAAAGGTCAAAATTTTCAATTGACCGTCGGCTTTTCCTCCCTGCTACATACACTTTAAGAATATATCATTAGATTTATATAATTCACTTCGAGGACTGTTATATATCAAAAAATTGAAAAATATCAAATTTTTATAATTTGTCATAAAATTTGTATTATATTGTGATGTTCAAAAAATGAAAATTATTTGATATCAGAAAGACATGCTTCGTATTCAAAATGCAATTCGATAGGTCTGAGGTGCTCTCATGTCGCACAAAAAATACTGTCGAAACGCAATAAACGCTCATTTTAGATCCCTTAATATCATGCAGGATTTCCTCAAAATGCCAAAAATTACCGATCACCAGAAGGGAATGAGAGGCATATCATAGTGAAGGAAAATCTAACCTTGAAATTGTAAGATTATTGAATTTATCATTAGTTGTCTATCGACCCCTTTCTAAAGGCATGAATATCTTTGTGTTTGAGGGTTTCCCATTTTTACTATGGGATTTTCTCTAGAAAATATTTGTCACAGGAAGTTTACAGATTACAGGTCAATTTTGTTAACTCGTAGGTAATTCTTAAAATAGGCTTTTATTATTATGTTTCAATTTGGTTCAAGGTATTTTTGTGTGATTTCATGCAATTCGTGTTAACCAATATTCCTACACTTTTGCGTAGATATGTCCAAAATCCTCAACAACAAAGAACGAATTATGTTAGCCTAGTTTTTTAAGACTTGGGAATGCAACGAGTTCGAGTTTAAATTTCTTCAATGTATTTCCGCCTGTTTTAACAAGTTCTAAAACTTCTTTTCGCATGTGCTATTTTGTCACTCAAAATTCAAAAGAATTTATAATTTTGTAGGCTGAAAGACATCATGAGATACTCTGCTGCACGTCCATATTTGACTTATTATGGTCCGATTTTTATATATCCACATTTGTATGTTTGCACATGTGACTTTTTTTGAGGAGTCCCAAGTTTATACCCCATTTTAGGCCCAAGCTCTTTTCGTACAGATATCATCGATTGCTGCATTCAGTCTGCCGCCTGGACAACCAATTCTTTAGAAATGCTTAGTCGCGCTAAAAGTCGATCGATACATGTAAAAATCAGCACAATTCAGAGATACACCTTTTTGCTATGAAATTAATTTTCTCGGTCAAATATAAAGCAATTTTTTTTTTCTTCAGTAATGTCAGTTAAAAACTTGGTGCTTGAATATACATTTTTTTTTAAATCCTGGTGTTAAAATTAAGCATCAAATGGTGTCTTTTAGTGTGATATTTTTGATTTTTATAGGCCTTGAATTCGCCTGCGAGCTTTTTTTACGGAATTCATGTTTTAGCGTCTCAAACTAACATAGTTTGCTAAAGAAAGATATTTCCCACCTCTGTAAAGCACATCGTGTGGGTCTATATGTTATAGTTTTGTCAGAATGTCCGTTTTTGTTTTACCCTTTTTCCATTCATGGTCCGAAAATGTCAAACTAAGTAAAAGTAGGCAATGGTGAGTACTTTTATCTCGAGAGCAACCAGCAGAAATAGTCGATATTTCCTTTGTTGTTATCCAGGTCAATTTTTCATTGAAAGCAAATTGCCCGACCAGCGATTAAATCCCCAATTGGGTGTTCTGGTTAAACATGATCAGTAGGAGCGCTATAGGTCTGGGAATTTCTTTGCTATATTGAAGTTCTGGCAACACTATAGCCATGCCGGTATTCCTATTAAACCCAGGGATATCGATCCACAATGCTAGTACTAGCCTTTAGATTTCACGTGTTGATTTAGAAATTTTTTCAGCCGACAGTGAAAGATGGTGAAATCAAAACGGAAATTCTGACAAAACTATGATATATAGCTCACGGTGATGTGCTTTAGAAAGTTGGGGAAAATCCTTCATTAGCGAACTATATTACTTTGAAAAGCTAAAAGGTTGATCCAAGAAAAAGCTCGCGGGCCGAGCTGAAGCCTATAAAAATCGAGTATCTTACACTAAATGACTGAATTTCAGGCCTAAGTTTAACACCAGGATTTAAAAAAAAAATCAGTATCAAGCATTATAGTTTTTCCAGCCATTTACTGAAAAAATGAAAATTATTGCTTTTCATTTGGCTGAGAAAAAAAATTTTACACTGAAAAGGTGTAACTCAAAATTTTGCTCATTTCAACACCACTTTCGATCGTTTGTATTGCCTCATTAAATGACTGAGTGAGCCTTGCAGAACAAAAGAATCGGTTGTGCAGGTAGCTGACTGCATTTTTGCTAGAGAAAATGGGGGCATGTTTTTAAAAGCGTTTCCGGTTGGAATGTAGATACTTATTGTGGATCTTACTGGTCGCGATTTACATTTATGAGCTATTTTATCCGACAATCCTCATTGCATTTTACACACTATAAATGTCGCTTTCATACAGCCCGATATTTTGAACAACATCAGTTTTAACCAACAAATAGCCCCATTAGTTCCCTAGAGTTTACTGAAACTAACGATAGCAATAGACTCTCGATTATTAACGAATGTTAAACTACACCGAAAACCGTAGGCATATGCCCTGTAAATATTGACTATTATAGAACAACGCCTTGTTACAAGAATGTGAAATTTTGGCAACGTTTTTGCCAATTTTTGACAAGAACGAAAGTGTTTACTTACCCCACGTTGTCTTGCGTTATATTCCAAATTTAGTCGGTGTTATATTCCTTACTTGAGTTAAGATGTATACTGATACTTGGTCATCATTGGAGTGCACAGAAATATTAATATACTCCACATTCAAACACGTACACCAAGTAACTTAAAAATTGAACACTCTCTATTATGTTCACGGTTTTTCTCACTCACTAGCAACGCTATGACAAATTCCGTTGGTTTACCTGCTAGAAAGATATCGTGAGTTCAAGCGCCCTCAACTTTCTGTCGACCGAAAATGGTGTCTATCATGACCTTTATTTTTTGTTGTTTTATTTATAATAATAGGCTAGAAAGCCTGGACAAAGCCAATTAGTGAAAACGAGACTGGATTGACTTTTGTTATAATAATATGGAAGCTAATACTTGTCGTTCATAACAAAAAAGAATGCATCATGACTTTATGATATCCAGCTATAGTATTTCATTTGCCGACGTACAGTAAACATGACCTTAGTACCACATTAGATTGCTGTTGTTTCATCGTGTAATAATAACGAATGTAGTAACAGCTCGTGTAATAATAAGGAGTCTAGTAACAGCTTGAAACTGCAAGTTTTTTTAACAGTGTACATGGACATTGAAAACAAAATCAATGCCTTTGCAACATGTTGCTACAGCGTCATGTTAAACATCAAGCGTGTGGATCGGATTCCAAATGAAACCATCTACAATCTGACCAACACTACTCCACTGGTTGCCAGAGTCAAGATTCATCAACGCAAATTTCTCGGTCATATACTGCATCTTGAAGACGATGAGCCTGTAAAAGAATATGCCCTTTATATTCTACCACCTTGAAAGAGGAAACCGGGACGTCCACGCACACTGTACTTACAGTATGTCCAGCACCTCCTGGGAGATACTGAAGTGATGCTGCAGCCAAACAGAATTATTTTGCTTGCCCAAGATCGCAATAGTTGGAAAAAGCTTGTAGTGTCAGCCGGTTGATGATGATGATGATAATGATGATGATGATGATGATGATGATGATGATGATGATGATGATGACGACATTTTGCTACCCAGCAAACACAAAACGTTTTCGACATCATTCACAAAAGGTTATAAAAGGTTGTCAGAAAACGTTTAAATATCGGGTTATATAAAGGGTACATTAAATTACATTTCTGTGTTTGCTGGGTGCAAATATTTTAACATAATGTTATTTAAGTAATGACAAAATATTTGGCCAAAAATGTTTGCAAAAATAGTTTACAATGACATTTCGAAAATTTTTAAAAATATTGTTGTGTGCTTTCATACACAATGTTTTAAAACGATTTCATGACCTTTATATAACCCGACATTTTAATGTTATTAAAACGTTTTACCTATATAAACCAAAACCCAAAATATAACTTATTTAAAACGTTTTAAAAACGTTTTTGTGTGTTTGCTGGGATATTTAATGTTATTTTTATGGGAGCGAAATAATTTATTGTAAATTCAGTGTTGTATTTTGTTTATCTTGTAAAGCGCCGTGTGGTTGCGTGCAATGTAAGGCGCTTAATAAATTGCATGCATTATTATTTAATAGATATAATATTTAATCTACTACATCACATCTTAGAATAATAATTACAATGAATATACAATATAACCGTTCGAAATTAAATAAATAATACAATTGCATAAAATACCATATGTGCCACGATCTGCTGGGGGGGGGGGGCATTTTTGAAAATTGAGTCACTATATAATTATTACCTTATTCAAACAATAGGCTATCAAATACTGAAAACACTAAAGGTCTGAAAAAGACCGGTAGATGCAGGTCGCAAGCTACCACAGCTCTGCAAATAAACTCAACCAATAAAGTATCGAAACGATTATAGACGGTTAGATATATCGGAAACTGAAATATATAGCAAAAACTTCTTTAATGTATATAAAGCGCAGCTTTCTCCTGCGCATTTTGATACCTCTTTTGTTGAGTTATTGGGCGCTTGAGTGGCATCAAGTCAGATTTTGGAAGTTGCACTTAGCTCCTATTCAAGTCAAATGCTTCGTCGTGTACACACACACGCACACAATCAAGACAAATGACACTGATGTGCTTTGTTTACTTAACCATGAACTTTACTTTATTTTACTCCTTCGACTTCCAACTTCAATACTTGCTACCCTTTACTTATCTCTGAATTATCTCATGAACTCTTTCTGCTGACATCTCAATACTTGGTGTGCCCACCATCAACGTCTATCACTGCCTGGATTCGTCGTCGAACGCATTAGGCTTGAATAGGAGCTAAGTGCAACTTTCAAAATCCGACTTGAAGCCACTCAAGTGCCCATAACTCAACCAAATGTTATCGTAGAGCAACAAAAGAGGTATCAAAATGCGCAGGAGAAAACTGCGCTTTATATACATTTAATAAGTTTTTGCTATATATTTCAGTTCCCGATATATCTGACCATCTACAATCGTTTCGATACTTTATTGGTTGAGTTTAGTAAGTCGTGTGACGGTTGTGTTAAGAAAATGTTTGTTTGCTATAATTATTTATTCCTATATAAGCTGTCCCCTTTACACGTCTGTGTGAATTTGTGTACCTTGCTCTCTTTTCTGATAATCAAACATTAACAGGTGATTGGAGTAGAGTCGAATCATGTTTAAGTTATTTTTTTTAACATAAACTTCTTAAGGATATGTTTATATAACAAGGGCAATTTTAAAGCTGCTTACATTTTGTTCACAGAAACAAACACCTCTGAACGAGATGGTAGATGTTGCTTGCAGATCGGGACAGAGCACGGTTGGTCAGGCGCCGTACTTCAAAAAAGTTATAGGCTATGACATCAGCATGGCGCAAATCAACGAGGGAAGACGTGTGAATACGGTGGAAAGTCTTGAATATGCGTAAGTTAATTCAGGGACAGTGGAATTTTTGGGAAATAAATCATTTTGCTTGTACCTCACCTCGTTTGTCGTGTACTTAAAGTAGGTCTCACATTGCTTAGTGAGCAAATTACTTCATGACATTATTCGCGTTTTGTAAAATATACTTCTGTTTTACCATTTTAACAATTGTGTCGGTCGTAACAAATAGTGGTGTACGTGATGGACAAAATACGTTTCCGAAAAAACAACAACAACAACAACAACAACAAAAACAACAAAAACAACAATCTAATAAAGAAAACCTGTAACGACTAATTCCTAGGTAACTGTTCAGGGACATCATCAATAGGACTCGATGGCAATGACCCATTTGAATCATTAGAGTTGTTATCACAGAAAAAAAGAAAAGAATTTGAGACCATTTTAATCAAAATTTGAGTATTTTCCTATTTTCAACAATGTACTGCAGGGTTCCCTTTTTAACCTTCGACTTTATTTGCTAATTAACTTTACAACGACAAAATAATCATAGGTTTGTAAACTATACATTTCTTGAATCAAATAAACATAGTTTTTTACCAGCTTCGCCGGCGCAAATAATAACAGAAAACAAAAACAAAATACACAAACAACATTAACAGCAACAGCAATAATTTTACGCCTATTATAGATCGATACCAACAATTTGAAAGCAATGAGTGTATAGTAGTGGATTTATTATGTGATGCACCCCGCTGCCAACTGACTTCTTATACGCTAGTGATCATTAAGATTAATGTACTGACTTTAAATTAAAACAGTTCGAGCTATTTTAGAGATTGAAGTTTCTTTCATATTCTTGACTTGTGTATCGTCTGTACATTCGATCCATCGAAAATGTTTGCTGTGAAATGATATATTTATGACTCGTTCTCACAAAACGTTAAAAAAAGTGTAGCTATAAACAATGAAA
Organism: Amphiura filiformis; assembly: GCF_039555335.1. Classification (NCBI taxonomy): domain Eukaryota; kingdom Metazoa; phylum Echinodermata; class Ophiuroidea; order Amphilepidida; family Amphiuridae; genus Amphiura; species Amphiura filiformis. Next base: position 54,757,851 of record NC_092629.1, on the reverse strand, counting down.
TAGGGTTATGACACTGCGTTTGTCTTGGTTCATTCACTTGCTGGTGATAAACAACATCAGAGGGAATACTCTTTTTACATTTACTTTTGTGCTTCGAAAAGTAATGTACCGCATTAGAAAGCAAGCACAGTACATAGGCCTACATTTACAATTTTTTTCATTTTTCATTGTACATAACCTTTACAGGACTTTATCTAAAAAAGGGTTCTGCCGACATTGTTGAGGTTTGGTGGGAACTGACCACAGAATGAATATGATGTAAATGTGTATATGCAACTTTATACTTACTTCAATACACACTTTAAAAACTTGTCTATTAATAAAAACCAAAACCAGGATCAAGTCGAGTTATTAATTTCGAAAAAACTTTTTTTCTCTATTAGAGCAGAAGACATCATAGCGCATTTCATCGGGCACAACTTAAAACCAGACATGTGCTGTTGTAAACACGTGCATTTAGGGTGGCACTACACCCCTTGATAAACTATTTTTGTATTTTCTCACAAAATAATAACACACTGGTAACAAAAGTTATGTATATTATAGGGGCAATGAATCCAGTTACTAAAATGGAATTTTAAAGACTAAAGATAAGCATTACGTTGTTTATGATAAGAAAATAGGTACCGCTAGAGTGTACCTAATTTCTTAACATACATAATGACCTACATGTCATTTCAGTGAAGTAATTAGATTCTATGCCCCTATAATATACATAACTTTTATTTCCAGTGTGTAATTATTTTTTGGAAAAAAAAAGCAAATTTAGTCACATAATTTATCAGGGGTGGAGTACCACCTTAAGACATCGATTAGGTACTTGTGTGCGAAAGTTATCTTGACGTCATTAACTACCATGACTACAACAGAGAAAGAGCCGTATTTTACAGAAATATGTTTGTGATTATTTGCAAGCCATAACAGCGTATTAGTGAAATTGAAGCAAAAACAAATCGTTACGGCTAGTTATCTCTACAGAAAACACAAAAGTGTTGTTAAAAAGTTTATTCAAACCGCTTTTATAACATTTAAATGTCGGGTTATATAAAGATCAGGAACACGTTTTTAAAACGTTATTGTAAAATATTTGTTTGCAAACATTTTTGCCAAATGTTTTGTTAGCAGTTTAATAAAATTCGGTTAGAATGCTTTGCTCAGATTTTTATATCATTGGAAACCTCTGGCAACATAATGTTTATGTACAAAATATTTCTTGCAGATTAATTCGTTTAGCAAAGATATCGTGAAATTTGAATTTCGTTCTGGTGCACCAGAACGAAATTACAACGCATTGTCTATGGAGCAGTGTAATACACATAATCATGCATAACTCGCGAACGCAAAATCGGAATCAACTGAAATTTTGGGAATATGTTTTCTTCGTGGATATCTAATGAAAAATGACATAAATAGAGGATGCTAGGATCGCGAAATACTCCTTTAAGTACCACGTTTGTTGAGGTGAGTGAGTCCACCGAAATCTAAGTCACAAGAGGGCGACAGCATAGCCTGCGATGAGCACTAATCTTTCAATAGAAAATACGAATCCGTGAAACATAAGAATAACTTTTTCCTAGATGCTTATTTTCAATTCTCATAATTGTCCTCATAATACAATGAAAAAACAAAGGAAATATATTTACAAACCCTAATAAAACAAAGTCAAACATAAGAACACCTTTTTTTCTAGATGTAAAATTCAATTTACATAATTTTCCTCATAATACAATAAAAACGAAAAGAAACATATTATTATTTTTAAGTTATTCTTATGTTTTTGTTTTTTATTGTAATATGAAAAAAAAATATGAGAATTGAATTGAAAATAAGCATCCAAGAAAAACTTATTCTTATGTTTGATTTTGTTTTAATTAGGCTTTGTAAATCTAAATTCTCATACTTTTCCTCTTAATACAATGAAAGCAAAAGAAATGTATTTACAAATCCTAATAAAACAAAGTCAAAGATAAGAATTGCTTTTTTTTTCTAGATGCTAGTTTTCAATTACTATAATTTTCCTCATAATACAATAAAAAACCAAAATAAATAGATTTCCAAACCATAATAAAACGAAGTCCAAGTATTAGAATAACTTTTTCCTGATGATTATTTTCATCATAATACAATGAAGAGCAAAATAAATAAATTTTGAAACCCTAATAAAACAAAGTCAAACATAAGAATAATTTTTTTTCCAGAAGCTTATTTTCAATTCTCATATTTTCCTCATAATACAATGGAAAACAATAGAAATAGATTTTCAAACACTAATAAAATCAAATATAAAAATAACTTTTTCAGATGTTTATTTAGATGCTTACTTTCAATTCTCATAATTTTCCTCATAATACAATTAAAAAACAAAAGAAGTAGATTTTAAAACACTACAATTTTTAGGAATTAAATAGAAGCGTAAATGTGAGTGACAAAATGTCCCTAAATCGTGCCAAAGCTTGATAATATATACTGTTTAGAGACATTACTCTTATTTCGGTAAAGAATTCAAAAAATCAAACACCATTTTCTCACGAGTCTTATAATTGAGGAAAAAATCAAGATGTCTGGCAGTCACAGTGGCTCATTTTTTTTCAGTCGGAACTCAGAAATATTGATTTTGAGGTATAGCCAAACAAACGAATTATTTTAATTTGTGTCCTCTTGTTTTGAAAACTCTTTGATTGCTCATATCTTTGGAACGGGTTGTTCAATTTCAATGGCGTTTTCTGCAAAATGCAGCTTTGTAAATGTGTTTTACTATCTATACGACACTGACAATGTAATATTTCGAAGTTCCAACTGATTTTGCTTGATCGCATCGGCATCACATATTGATTTGTGTATAATCTACATCATTAATAACATTTGAGACATTAAAGAGGTATAGTTTTCGTGCGCAAGGAAATAGATGCGGTAATTTTTTTGACGATCTGATCTCAAGTTGTTCGTCAGGTACAAAAAAGAATATTTCGTTTTATTAATTTATAGTGGGTAACACCACAAAATACATCGTGGTCATTTATAGGGTTCAATTGAAAATAATATGATGATTGCTCTATCCCCTAAGCATTGTAGAAAATGCAAGTCGTGCTGTATTTGGTTTATTTCTACATGACGAGAATGTGAAACAAATAACGTTAAAATATGAGCATTTTAAGTAATTTTTGTAGTCCATGTAAGGGGGAGGGGTTCTGTCATTTTCTGCGGAAGGGGGGGTTAATGAATATTATAATAGTGGGGTCATAGAATTTTTATACCAACAATAAGGGGTCACAATTCGTTTATGCCAAAAATAGGGGGTTGTGAAATTATGATGGGCTAATGACTAAAAAAAATTGACTCCGGTCACCGATAGGCCTATATTCCTGACTCCCTCTTCAGAAGAAAATGACATCCCCTAAAAGCTAAAAAAGCTCATACTTAAGTCATACTTACGCTTGTCGTTTCATTTATAAATTATGTATTTATAAGTATACATTATTATAGAAAAATGGTGACCCCTCCTCCAAAAAGGACCACAATCCATCAAAAGAAGCGCTTTTGAATGGGGATTCCTAATCATAATATCATGCAGACAAATTTGATATTGCAATAATGGTACAAAACAACATAAACACCTTAACCATAAATATACAGATGTGCTGATTCATCCTTGTATTAGTAGGTGTAGTAGTTCCGGTGTCTCGACGTCTCTTCAAAATTTGAGAAACTGCACCTTGTTTAATTTCTAAAGCGACACCAATATCCTTCTGTTTGTAACCGCGATTACGTAAGTCAATGACGCGGGCGTACAAATCTGCTCTCAACTCGCGCCCCATGATTAGAAATATCGCATGCAACAGACATATGCAACAAAGTAAATATGGTTTCTTCACACGGAAATACAAAAGCCGATGTAACCTTATGAATCATATCGCTAAATAACTGCAAAGGGGATGCCCGAATGTTCATTGGTCATGCATAAGTCATTGTCCTACATTACGTAATGTGTGATATGGAATGGTACTTAAGACATTGCCAGACACCCATGATTCGTTTTGCTTGGCTGACTGGTCATTGATGGTAAGAAATCTGCACTTAAAAAGGATTATGCAAAATAATATAAATATTCCAAACTTTTATCCATGACTGTAAAAGTAAAGATAAACGTTTAACGTGCAGAACAGACAATTTTTTTAATTTCTTTAAAAAAAAAATTTCAATTACTGTAAAACCACTTAATTTCGCTAGGGATTTAATTTCGCTAATTTCGCTAGAAGCCTTGATTCGCGAAATTAAATACCCGCAAATTGAACAGTTTTACATTGAATTGTACACATAAATTGCTGGATTAGTGAAATTAAATACCCACAAAATGGTGATCATTGGCAATTAGCGAAATTAAGTACTAGCGAAATTAAATAGCTTTACAGTATATCCTTGTTACATAGTTAGTTTATACTATATCATATAATCCACAGTGTAGGGGCAACTTGTTTCTAAATCTTTTGTGACTAAATAATATATTAATCTATTTCTTCATAGTTGACAGTATATTCCACATTCCATTTGGCTTTGTCATTACTTTGAATAAACACTAAAAGGAATATCATATCACCAGGGTTAACCTTTACATGATACGGCAATGGTAACGAAGTGAAAACATTCACACGAGTAACTGCATGAACTTTCAAGAAATAAGACTTCTTTGAACACTCCGCTGAGGCCTCCAAGGTCATACCAGACTGTGTTCTCCGCTCATATACGTAAAGACAGCTGTTGCTACCCAACACTTTAGTGGTACTGTTTTTCTGAAATGCACCTGTAAATTCTAAATGCCACGATGGGATGGTCATGTAATCTGGTCTGCTGATTGGTTGAGTCAAGGAACAAATGCAAAGTTTGACGTCAACGCCTTCATCTGCGCATGCTCTGTATTGACCGTAGCTAGATATGCGATGGTAGTTGAGCAGACTCATATTGTTGGTTTTTGAAATAAGAACGGTAATAAAGAAAACATCTTCGTCAAGTACGTGAATATCTAGCTTCGTGGTTACCGCGCCCTGTGTATTGTAAAAAAGGTGAAGATTATTCAATGAGGATTGCCAGATTGGTAGCCCAATCCCAATCCAATCCGTTCCCATCCCAGCCTTTAATACGGAGCTTTTGGTACAAGTAGGACCAATAATAATATGATTTTCTTATGTGTAATATTATGTTGGGAATTAGTTTAGGAGCAAGGGGTTTTGAAAAGTGGTCGAGTTCTACACCCATGGCTACCAATATTTGTTACCATGAGGTGTTATTATAGACCCTCTAGATTACTGCTTAGGGGGGTAGTGGAATCCAATTGTTGGGTACCTTTTTGCTAGAGGTCACGAAAGGTCACACAGTGGTAAAATGGAAAATGCTTCGATCTTGTTGAGAGATGTATCAAATTACTCGTCTGATGACAAGGATTAAACATTGTATTGTCTCTGCTACCTACGACCTATCATTATTGAGTTATCCTAAAAAAACCTCATTTGTGACACAATGTGGTCCATTGGGGCCAAATAAAGGCGGCAAATTGGAAACTGAGATAAAGGTAAAAATATGGAGTAAAAAAACAACAAAATACATAAGAAAATAGATATCAAAAACTTTTGAATGGAACCAGAAAAAGAATAGTTTTGCCTATCTACTATATTCACCTACTGAGATAGAGTGCAAACAATGTCAAAGGCCATCGGGTGGCCTTATGTCACTGTTGATCTCTGACTTCCATTGCACATAACAAGTAAAGTTAACAATTTAGAAGGTAAGTTCTATACCGTTTCTTGATTCTTATAAAGATGAGCAATTTGCCACTTTTTTGGTCAAAATCTGAGTAATTTGACATTTTGACTCCCGTACAACCAAACCGATGTCATTTTGTAAAATATCTCAATAGCTATAAGTCGGTGTGACCTTTCGTGACTTCTAGCAAAAACATACCCTAAAATTTGAGTCCAATACCCCTAGCAATGATCTAGAGGGGCTATCCTAACACCTCATGGTAACAAACATTGGTAGACATGGGTTGAACTCAATCCCTAATTAAGGCCCCTACGAGATTTAACTTCTGGATAAAATCATGTCATCCGCCCCTTTATATTCATCAAATGGAATAATGAAAAGCTATAGTACCGAATTTTTAGTATACTTTTAGTATACTTTAGACCAACAATTTAGCAGTTGTGAGGCCCAAAAGTTTCCATAATTCCAGGGTTAAGACAACCCTTAAGGACAGTTTGCTCTTTGCCGTCACCATTTTTTCACTGAACCCCCCCGTGCAGATGGCACGTGCCCTGGCGCAGTCTTATGGAGGGTGCCGAATCGACGACATTGCTAAAAAGGCCAGTAAAATAGTCCTAGTCCCTACAAGTGAACAAAGCGTTTTTACCCTCCAGCAACCCCACCATATACGCAAGCTCAAGATTTTACGTTTTCAAACTGCCAGTGAGATTTTCTCCTAAAATAGCTACTGCACATACATGTAGGTCATCTAGTATGCTGCCCTCCCATCGAAAAAGGGCATGGCTTACTATTGATATTTTTGAAATACTTGACAAAAAGCTCAAATTCTTACGGCTTCACGGCCCGAACACATATGTGTGCATTTGAACCAGTGGTGTGTCTGACGGGAGCAGGACCACCCCCTCCGACAACTCCACGAAAATAAAAAGAAAAGAAAAATAAATATTCCTTGTTCTTAGTACGCACCTATTCAGTACACCCTGATTTGAGTATAAAATAGCGTAAAATTACCAATTCAAACTTTTACTTCAAATAGTATAAAACGATATTTTTTTAGCGCTGATATCGCGGCAAAATTGGGCCAAACTAATGCTCACTAGGTATTTTTTCTTTCCCCACCCCTCAACAATAAGTCCAGACACCACCGATTTGAACTCCTTACTATTGGGCCCCGGGGTGAGAGGGTCCTTTTCCTTAAATCTACTGATTGAACAAACTAAGGATGTGTGATAAAATAGATGACAAAGGATTTTAAAATTTCAAGTTTAACTCACAGGGGTTATCTTACCTTCTCATAGGTTTCGCGCACATTGCCAAACCATGATGCTACTAGTCTCTGACACGAACCAAACCCAGTCGCTGCATCAGGATGTGCAGCTCGGAACTGATTCAGTATTGCATTGTTTATCTCTCCTAAAGCAAATGCTGCCGCCATCATCTGTCTTGTGCCATTGGCAACATATTTAGTATTATAGCTTTCACATATACATACATTAGGTTGAATCATTGGGATTGAATCACATGTTCTATTGATATCAATTGGTGCTAACAATCCCATCGGTTCAACATTATACTGAGCATGCTCCGTTGCAACGTCAATGCTGCCCCCTGGAGCTAGTGTATGGAGAGCGTAATGAAGATCAAGTATGCTGACGAGCCGATCCTGGTTAAGTAGCAATGCCTTCATTTTATCTTCTCCAATTACTTGAGGCAAATTCTTTGAGGCATGGATAATTAACATTGGATGGTGCATTTCAACTCGAGCTTCACCTGTTTTCCTAAATAACTTTCCATAATTATTGCCATGATCCGCAAGCAATATCGTTAACATATTATCACGGGTTGATATTGAGTTAATGTAATTGGCAAGGTCTTCATCAAGAGTCTGTATCCGCCGACCGCTGCCTTCGTGCCCGACGTTCGTGTCTGTATAGTGAAAAAATGGCTTACCAGCTTTCTGTAACTGATTTTGTAATTCAGCTAGATACGATAAGATGTAACTATGCTGGTATTTTCCGTTGTAACATATTGCTTCATTAATATTAAAATAGAATCGACCACCAAGAGCTTCACAACTAGATAATGTCATATCAATTCTATCAATACCAACTTCTGCGAGAGCTTTCTTTATATATTTCCATCGCCCTTTGGCCCCAAGTTGCATTACTAGTCCCCATATATGTTTCCAACATAAATCGTATGACCAATATATCTCATAACCCCCACTTTTATAACTTCTCATTAACCTTTTACTTTGGATGCCTCCATCTCCTTTGCTTACAACGCCTGAGAACAGCGCCCTCGCCGTTTGAATAGTATGGGAATACAACGCTTGGTATAAGTTGTAGCTGAACACGTGACCAGTCTTTTGCCTTTTAATATTTTCTAACGATTTAATCGTAGCTGGCATAGAACGCATAAAATGGCTATGAGAAGTTGAATCCAACCAAATCAGATTGATGTTAACTCCATTGTGTGTTTTGGCGCTCGACAAGTTCGACTTGACTATCTGTGGTGGGAGTAGTAACAGCTGCTTCACATTCTTGTGAACGTAATTCTCTTCCTCTCTTTTGCCAATCACTACTTTTTCCTTTTCCTCGACAATGCATTTGATAAAACAAAACCCAAAGTTTGGTTTCTCTGGTGGCTGTTCCACAAGGCTCCGGATGCGGTCCTCCAGGTCGGTGGTATTATGAATCTGGATCCATTTTAAAATTCCTTGGTTCCAATCGCTTATGCCCAAAACAATGGTACTCTTACACATCGAAGGGGAACATTTTACTACTGACGCACCTTTCTTCACCTGAGTTTAGAAAAATGTTAAAAACGAACAGTTAGATAGACTTAATATATCTTATAGTCCACTGCATGTTATATAAAGGGAACCAAACATCTTTGATCCGTCATTTTACAAGAATGTCACGTTTACCAATAAGACAATCAATATGCGCACCTCACCTTCTTTACCTCACAAATGTTATACGTTTTTTGATGAGAACAGGATTCTTTGGGCTCAGAGAAAAACAAATCGTTTGCAATCTTGCAAGAATTATTCAATGGCTTTATGCGTTTGCATTTTACTTGTAGGTCTGGTTTGGTAGATGGGTCAAAACGTGCCAAGTTGCATTCTTGGTTATGTTGATTAGTTGAAACGCCCTGATAGAAAAGAAATGGCAAATTAAAATGTTATAAAATTATATATTTTTAGAATACTATAACTAATTATAGAGACTTTTTTATTATATTTTTTTAGAGAATTACAATATTGCAACTATGTAATTGCTTAAGTTTTTATGTTTCAATATCAATGTTGGCGCCCCTACGACCAGATCGGCTATGGGAGCAGCAATCATTAATGACGCATGTTTACACATGAATTGCTATTACCCAGTGCATATGTGGTATTTGTTCACTTTGGGTTCAATAGTCATGAAGCGGTCACTTCCGGTATAAAAAGAAATACCTTTAAAATGCTACTTCTGCCACAAATTACGTAGGACAGTGACACCATTTGCACACATGCATTGTTATTACCAAGTGTCTATAAATTGACAGATTTGGAGTCAAAGGTCATGCAGGAGTCACTTCCGATGTAAAACTAAACAACCCCAAATATTATTAGACAGGAAAAACATAGACGAGTGACAGTATGTTTACACATGAATGGCTGTAACCCAGTGCATTTGTGGTCTTTTTTTTTTTTTTTGGTCAAAGGTCATTATAAGTTCACTTCTGGTCCGAGACAAAATACATTCAAAATCCCTCTCCTGCCACAAAGAACATAGTAGAGTGACGCCACTTTTACACATGCATCGACTTAGTAAGTGTATATTGGATATTTACAGATTTGTGGTCAAACGTCATTAAGAAGTCACTTCCGGTCCGAAACGAGCCTCTTTGGAAAGGCTTACAAATAACATATCAGAGTGATGACATGAGCACATATGCATATAGAATGTTCAGATATTTATTGTCAAAGGTCATTTAGGGGTCACTTCTACTATGTTCGTGGTCTTAGACCATAGCTAGTTATATTTTCTTTTATATAGGGAGCTGACTGAATAATAATAATAATAAAAAAATCCTGCTATATTGTTTCATATTTTGCAAATACTCAACTTTTTATTTGTGAGTGAAGAATAATATTGACATACTGAGTAACGCGAAATCAACTTCGATCCCAAATCCCTGAAATTATTGGAACGACCACTTTGATATATCTGGATTGGTGCTGGTACTATTGATCTCAATGTGTAATCATGGTAACTGCCAATAAACTTGACATATAGGATGACGCCAATGACGCCCAGGACTACCAGCAAAGTGAACACACTCTTTACCTTCATAAACCTCATCTTCTCAGGAAAGACAATGGCGGTTGCAGCAGATTCTGTAAGAAGAAAAGGGTATATCTGCTGATATCTTTGTTTAGGAAGAAATAATAATCATGACTGTCTGTGTTTGGTGATAAATATCAGGTCGGTAAACATGGCAAATACTATATGTATAATATAAAAATGTAATTAAATTAAAAAAATTCACATATTAATATCATATCCCAAGATAATGTTTTATAAAATATAAACAAAATCACCTTTACTTTTTATTCTTAATAGTAGTTATGCGCCGTTAAAATAACGTATGTATGTACCACAAAGGGAAATAAAACAGAGGGCATAGTCTTGTTCTTTTTGTGATTTTGGCCTGGGTCATTTTAGTGATCATAAAACAATTAAGACAGGTGTTGGCTGACTTTTTGATGCGATTCCTTTGACAATCTCAGTTCTTGATCAAAGATCCGGAAATGTTCAAGATCCTGTCTTCTAATAGTCTCTGTCCAAGTCCTGAAGACTATGCTCTCACTATCCTAACTGCTGTGCTAGTGTTTTTCCAAATGGTCTTCTTTGTTGACCGTAAGCTCCTCTCTCAAAGATCTCTTGGGCAAGCTTTATGCTCCACTTAACAGTCACAGTTCGTTGATGGAGATCTTAAAGGAGTGCGCACCGCAGATAACCACAGCTGCAGTATTGCAGGTGATATTCACCCAGTAGTACGAGAGGGGAGTTCTACCTATGGATTGGCTGTCTGCCAATGTAGTGGCCATATTTAAGAAGCGGAACAAGAACACTGCGGCAAACTAGCGGCCAGAATACGTGTGTCACAACATAAAGTTTGCACAGAGAGTAACGCAGCTGTTATAAAGACTGCACAAAAAGTAACGCAGCCGTTATAAATACGCCGATAGCGTCAGAACTAATCACTGTGTTCACAATATTTTAACATAGAAAGAAGGATGATTTATTTACGCGCATTTTGATACCACATTGTCCAATTTCGTTCAATATTAACAACACAGCAGTGTTTTCAAAGAAAATGCCCGAATTTAAAAGTTGCAGCTATTTCATTTGAAATTGGAGTTGGAAGATACCTTCCCCTAAATAACAGCTAATAACAGTATTGCGAACCTTCAGCATCCATGGTTCGATGTAGAGAGTCTGTCCTATTCAGAGGAAATATTGCAATTACACACCTTATTGCCTTTTAACAATAACCAATGACACTAGCACGTTATTCCAGTCAAGCACCAATCTTTAATCCTATTGTTGAAGAGGATAATAAGCTTATACTTATGTATAGCATTAGTAAAAAGCTTAAGTCTTTGTTTGCTTTGGCTAAATCCTGTTCAAGTGGTGGGCTAACCAACAATTAACAATGAGAGGACATTCCTGAACCTTGTTCAGTTGGGGGTGATTTGAAGTGACCGCCAATTATGACCATTTGATATTTAATACCAGCAATGTGGACAAAAAGAAATAATGTACATGTAGTGCCAAAATAATGTACCCTTTTACGGAAGGAGCAAAGTTTAACAAGTTATAACTCCGCTTCTGCAGTACGAATGTCAGCGGCGAATGTCAGGTTATTATTTCCCAGTCTTTAAAAAATTGCAGGCAGAGGTGGGAATCGATCTCGGTACCTCCCGGTTTAAAAGCACTGTGCAAAACCACTAAGCCAACTAAATATCTGTTGTGAGATGCTTGACATTAATCTTTGATATTGCTTAATAGAACAAATCGCGGAATTAAATTAGTAATAAAAGAAGTATATAGATTCTTATTTAGCGGTCAAATTGGATAAAAGGGGAAATATTTGTCCCTGCTCTGAAGAAAATATAGGTTAGAAAATTATCAAATAAATTTAAATTTAAAATTGAGATTTTATATTTCTTTCTTTCACGAGGCGGCATTATCACAGACAAACACTGTATAAGCTAAAAACTCGACCCTTATCACTAGATGCTGTCATAACTCAATGGTAGAGCATCAGACTGCTGATGTCAATATCGTTGGTTCGAGTCCTCCTTATTTATTTATTTATTTATTTTTGTTTATTTATGTAAAAAATTTGATATATTTGAAAGAGGTATTTGAGCAATCCTATGGGGTCATTCCCAAATTGCCAAACGCACAACACCTATGAGTTTGCATCATACATGTCATCATCATAAAAAAACATTCTATGTATACCTGACGCCGGCAACTAGACTACTATACAAAAAAATAGTATCACATCTTTCCTATATAGGTGATCATTGTGTACATGATTTGTTATGGTAGGGATTAGTGTCCGATCTCTGTAATGTAATGTAAATGAAGCATATTGATATGCAGGTAGAATCGATCAGGGCGCTATCTATTAGGGAAAGATAAACACTATTCAAAGTATCAATAGACAAGAAGAAAGGGATGTAGAGATTTGTAATTGAGTCATGCATGATTTAACAGAAGGTTCTTTCCAAAACCCAAACGTAATGTGTATTGATTTGAAGTCAGTGCGAAGATAATGGATGGTTTTACGTGCCACAATGCTTGCGTTATGACAATTGTGATGCGATCAAGGAAAATAAGAAAAATTGAGATATAGCTAAACAAAGGCAATATTTCCTTTTCTTTCCTATTGTTTTGGAAACTCTTAAATTGCTCATATCTTTGGAACTGGTTGTTCAAATTCAATGGGGTTTTCTGCAAAATGCAGCTTTGTAAATGCCTTTTACTATCTTATAAGAAACTGAAAATTCAATATTTCCGAGTTCCGACTGATTTTGCTTGATCGCATCACAATTGATCACTGTAAACTGCAACTTTTAAATTCGGATATTTTTCTTTAAAAGCACTACTGTGTTATTAATATTGAAAGACATTTGACAAACGGGGTATTAAAAAGCGCATAATCAAATCATCCTTCTTTCTAAGTGGAAATATTGTGGAAACATTTATTAGTTTTAAAAGCTATAGGCGTATTTATAACAGCTGCGTTACTTTTTGTGCACACTTTAGATGCACGCAATCTTCAGAACTATTAATTGTATTCACACTGTTTTGGCATAGAACGAATGATTGTGTATTTACGCGCATTTTGAAACCCCATTTGTCTAATGTCGTTCAATATTAACAACACAGCATATTTCAATATTTATTATACACTGTAGCACATAAAGCCCGCCCTTACCTTCGCGCTGACTACAAATCAATACAAATAGCTGCAATTTTTACAACTTCGAAATTCGGGTTTTTTTCTTTCTAAACATTGCTGTTTTGTTAATATTGAACGAAAATAGAGAAATGGGGTATCAAAATGCGCGGTCTGAGTGGTGTTATTTCCCTTTCGTTCTCTATCGAATACATCACAGACCCTATCAGATACTTTCACATACACATAGTATAGGTTACGAGCTGTTAATAGTTGTCAAGGTCTTTTTGTGATCTTTCTAATTCGCGATATCGTCCACCACTAATTTTGGTCAAACTTGGACGTGTAAGAAATTCTTACACGTCTAAAATCTAAAAGGCCTCTAAGATTTCATTGGTAAATGTATAGTTACGCTTAAGACGTCTCTTAGACGTCTAAGATTGCATCTTAGGCGTGTGAGGTTACGTGTTTTATCTTACGCGTATTTTGAAGGTATCCGCCATCCATAGTATCAACATGGCTTTCGCCAAAAATACTCAACAGAGTCACAGCTTATCGTAACAATCGAAGATCTAGCCAGATCGTTAGACCACAGCTGACAGGTAGACGTTCAAATTCTTGATTTTTCAAAGGCATTTGAGACAGTGCCACACCAGAGACCAAAAAGATTGACTTCTGTGAAATACGTGGAAGCACACTAATGAATGGATTAAAACACGATTAACAACTAGAACACTGCGGGTTGTGGTTGATGGTAAGGCGTAAGACTCCTACAAGCATAGCTTCTTTCCCAAAAAGAAAGGGATGGTCTTCCTCAAAATATAATTGAGCCGCCCTGAATAGAGCAGTTCAAGGAGGCCATCGCAACGCTCTGAGCAGTCCATCATCTCCATGATGTCTTATTTAATTTCGTCTTCCTATATGCAATGTATACATGTTAATCGTGCGTTCACTCTTGGGGTTTCTTTTCGATCTGTTTTGTTTTAATTATTTTAAAATATATTTTATCTTTTACTTATGTTTATATGCTCATTATAGGCTTTAATCTTTTTTTACCGTTTTCTTTCATTGTGTTATATAATTTTATGATTATTCAAGGTTTTCCTTTTCAACTAAGAATAAGAACTTCAACATAAACTAAAACTAACGAACACTGTCCTTTTAAATATAGGCATATTATACACCCACTTAGCACCTGACCATTATAAATGACATTTATATTAAAATGAATGACAAAAGAATAAATTGCTTTTATGATTCACAAACAATCGCCACGCGAGACGAAATTGACCACATTTGACGAATATCAGATACAAATGTGAAATACACTGATACAAATATGAAATTCACTGACCGAATAATGAAATCGACTTCGATTTTTTAGGACGAATTTAAACTGTCTTTTTATGAATATGAATGATATAAGTGCGAAATACTCTGAGAAAACCTATAATAATAATAATATCAAAATCTGTGGTCAATTTCGTCTCGCGTGGCATAGGTCGCAATCAATATAAACCCAACAGCACGGATTTTCAACACGTTTATAATAGAATATCGAAGTATTTAATTGATAAATTAACCATTGTATCATACCATTGACGATTGCTACACGTAACAATTGTTTGAAATGATATAATTTTTATGTTTGCAGTATCATTTAAACTAAATCAATGTCGCGAGTCGATATAAATTATTTTGAGTAATGTTTTCATAAATATATTAGACTATGGGCCACGGGCATTTATCTTTCACTTCGGAATACCCCTCTTGGGCAGAACATGAAAACATAACAAATCAAGAGTAAAGATATGTCTGAATTAATATCCAAAAAGTTCCGACGTTTTACTTGGCACATTTAGGTTATTTAGGGTTAAAATGTGTTTTTCGTGATTTTTTTCCATTTTTGCCCGAAAATGTCAAATATTAAAATAGCTGTAACTTTAAAAGTAAATTAAGTAGAAGTTTCATTTCTATTGCAGATGTTACATGCATTTCCAACACTGGTGAATAAAAATGTCATAGCACACCACTAAAATATAAAACAATGGCAAAAATCATATTTTTTTGCTATTTTGGCCATTTTTGACCTAAAAATGTAATTTTTGCATGGGGAAAAAATAAATATATATGTTATTGACTTGAAAAGTGTGTCATTATGTCAATCTACTTATTTGGAACAAAAATGTTAATGACGATGCATTTCTGTGACCTATGGCTTTTGATCTATGTGCCTTTTAATGATCACATGTGGACTAAATTTGCATGATTTTGTTAATTTTTTCCAATATTAGGCTGAAAATTGTCATTTTTAGTAATTTTAACAAACTTTTCAATGTTTGAAAAGTGAGAACTTCATTTATATTATGGATTATAGTACTTTCGTTTTAAGCTATTTGTAGATCAACTGGTAATAATTCTATAATCAATTGACTAATTTCAATGCAGCAAAATCATTTTAGTCAACATTTTACTGCATTGAAAGTAGATAAAATTGCTGCTACCCCGGTAGTGGGCATACTAGTGGATCTTGAAATAGCTAATTAAAACATTAAAGTACAATTACATGTCCATAATATTAAGTGAAGTTCCCACTTTCCAAACACTAACAAGTTGGTTAAAATGGCCATAAAGGACCATTTTTGGCGTAATATTGGAAATATCGAACAAAAACATGCTATTTTAGTCCATATGTGAATTTGAAAGGGCCATAGGTCAAACACTATCCGCTGAGTGCACCAAATCCGCGTAACTTACTAGTTTAGTAGCTTACTTCTTTAGTTACTACTCCGCAACTGCCGCGTATCTTACTAAACTAGTATTTTTGGGACTTGCGCTGAAGCGTATCTGGCGAGTAACTACTTCTTTAGTATCTTCGTTAATGGAGCAGTGAATCCCAATCAGCACCTTTAATATCACGTTTTTAACCACGCGGTCAATTGTTATTCAATTTCAACAATAGGCAGTGTTATGTCACTAAATACCCCGGTACAAACAAAATACCATATCTGTGTATTTAGCGTGCTTTGTAGTAGTAGGCCTATATAGGTTTATGATTATCTATTTTGTCACACCATAACAGAAGGGTAAAACGCCAGGTTGGGGACTCAGCAGTGTAGTTTTTGTAACTCATTTCGGGGTCAAAGTGGTTTACGTGTTCAGTCGCGTATCAGGGTCAGTTGTAGGAGGGGAAAAGGTTTTAAAAAATGGGGTGATAATTGCTAGTTTCAATACATTTTAGCCCAAAATTAAGGTGATATTTTTTTCTATGGCAAAATTCATTTATTTTGCTCAAACATGTAAAATAAGGGTAAATTTGGGTGTTTTACACTGGGGGTCAGGTGGTGAAATTGTAGGTGGTTGGTTTTAGGGTGTTAACATTTTCTTTGCGATGTTGGTTTTAGGGGTTGGGGTAGCAACCCCCCCCCCGCAAAGACCACCTTGGTGCTCAGTTCAAATGACCGTGTGTCATAGATAATAAGCCGCAAAATATGGGTCTAATTTTTGGGCTTGTATAATAATAGCTCCCCAATTTTAGTATAAACATGATAAAGGTTTGTATTTTTCTAAAACATCACAAAAAGCGCAAGTATTTTTTAAATGATATTTGGTAACAATGACGCAAAATTGTATTCAATTTGGGCAAAATATCTGACAATCGTGAGCCTACTCTATTCAAACATTAACCAGATGGTGTGCCCCAGGGATAGGATGAGGGAGGGTATAGGCCTATAGCGTTTTGTGATAGTATTTTGCAGCCCTTCAACCAGGCGAACCGGGAATGGAATAAACAACAGGATCATGAGGATAGAGGGGCATATAATTCCTCAAGGGTCAGGAAATATACTTACATCCCATCCAGTGCCAGTCGGATCTGCCGTTATCAGGTTAAAATATGAGAATATCATGAGGAAAGAATTTATTTCTGTGATTGTATCCAGCCGTGTGAAGGGAATATTTATTTGGCACAAAACTTGCAATTATTCCTAATTCTTGAAGTTTGGGGAGATCCTGAAATAAGATAATTTACATGTAGGCCTATATTAGAGATAGAAGATATCTTGAGTTTTGAAAACATGTTTCCCCAGATATGAAAATTTGCATAGATTCGAATTATTATTCAGTGTAGTATATAGAATACAATTGGTGACCGTTCACAAATACTTGTTAGGGGGAGCTGATGCAAAAAGGGGGGGAGGGGCTTTAAATATTTTGACCCTGGGGGCCTAAAACAAAATGACCACGAATTTTACTGGGAAAATTGAGTTTATATGCTTTTCTATGGGGTTGACCCATAATTTTAATGTCAAAAAGGGGGGGCTGAAAATTGTGGGATCTCAAAAGGGGGCCCGAAATTTTTTTGCATCAGGCCAGTGTTTGTGAACGATCCCTTGTCATAAATTTGTAAGGCATAAAATAAACGCATAAAGTAATGGGACTTTTTCTCTATTGTGAAATTTAAATGATAGGCCTACTATAATTATGCTATCTACTGAAGATACAAATGGAATCCAACATGCATTCGCTAATCACTATATTATGTGACACGTCACAGGGAATGAATAATGATTGATTGATTGATTAATTGATTAATTGATTGATTGATTGATTGATTGATTGATACGAGACGCTCCACACGCAGAATACGCTCTAATGCGAAATATCATATTATTTACTTTCAAAATCTCATCAATATCAATGATTTTCTCCTCTATCTATGAACCGATTTGCTTACTCGCCAACTTACTCCTCTAACGACGAAGAGTACGCTGCCGAGTAAATAACAATAGCTGGGGCGTAAACTTTACTAGTTTAGTAACTTACGCACATTTGGAAGTCACGAAATTCTGAGATACTCGCCAACTTACTCCGCAAAGATGAAGAGTAAGTTGCCGAGTAAAATAACAATAGAACTTACTAGTCTAGTAACTTACGCCGATTTGGAAGTCTCAAAATGCGAGATACTCGCCAACTTACTAAACTAGTAGCTTACTCCGAAGTTACGCGGATTTGGTGCACTCAGCGGTATAGGTCACAGGCATTCACCAGGTCATAAATTCTCGGCAACAAGAAAGTTTGGTGACGTCAGCAAAACCAGACAGAAGTGTTGCCGGTTCTAAAAACATCTAGAAACATCAGTACCAGAGTGAACAAGATTCCTGATAGGAATTGAAATATTTCTGAGCGAGTAGTATCATTTTATTGGATCTGAAAAAGAACATTATCAATCTTATGAACTATGAACAATCCTGATGAATCTGTTTCAAGAGATATTTCAAATTTGTATCATTGATATTCGTCAAATCTGTGGTCAATTTCGTTTCGAAACATCAAAAATGATGTAAAAAATAACTGTGAAACTTCAAGTGCTATAAATTTGGTACCGGCATCGAATAAAAGTCGTTTTACATGTTTACTATAAACATTCTTAGAAAAACCTTTTTCTCTTTGGCCAAATTTGTTACTTTCTTGAGTGAAATAAGACCTACATTTTGGATCTCCTTTGCACATAATTCATTATTTTTTACAATTACATGTTTTTTGTTTTTGTTTGATTGTGCTTTTCATTTCTGTTTCTTATGTAGGTCTTATATTGTTTTTGAACACCATCAAAAAAGTGAAAAAGGACAGTTTAAATTCGTCCTAAAAAATCGAAGTCGCACACACTGAAAAGCAATTTCATTATTCGGTCATTGAATTTCATATTTGTATCAGTATATTTCACATTTGTATCATTGATATTCGTCAAATCTGTGGTCAATTTCGTTTCGCATGGCGATGGTTTAGTGAATCGTAAAGCAATTTCGTCTTTTGTCATTCATTTTAATACATATGCCATTTATATTCGTCAGGTGTTGAATGGATGTATAATATGCCTATTTAAAAAGACAGTGTTCGATCATTTTAGTTTATGTTGCAGTTCTTATTCTTAGTTGAAAAGGAAAACCTTTCATATTGTTCGAAAAGTAAATACAGATGTGTTTACTTTGTAAACATTTGGTGTGTTTACTATCTAAACAATTTTGAAAGTAAACATGTTGAATGTTTAGAATCTAAATACTCTCATATGTTTACTCTTTGTGGTTATGTGTTTACTTTGTGTTTACTTTGGTGTTTAGGTGTCCTATACTTGTACTGTGTTAATGAAAGATTAAACACCATACAGTGTTTAAAAAGTGTTACAGAAACCTAAACACTTGAATTTACAGTGTACTAATGAAAGTAAGAACGAACGTCAAAACAGAATTACATGCAACAAACATGATAAAAGGAATCTATATAGAATAATCCCCCCCCCAAAAAAAATATGTTTTGGACTTAGGGCCTATATCAATTTCAAGAATAATCTTTAACATATTTAATTGGATTAACAAAGTATAATGAAATTTAATTATATCAGCTCATAAGCATAAGTAAACGATATAATTTATTATAAAAATATATAAAACCAAAACAGCTCAAAAAGAAACCCCAAGAATGAACGTACGATTATATTGTATACGCCTATGATACGAAATTGAATGAAACTTTAATGAATTTCAATGACAAATGACGAATTTGCTTTTGCGAAAGGGATCGCTATGTATTTTCAGATGAATTTGACCTGCAATTTGACGAAAATCAATGACACAAACACGAAATATAATGAAGTAAAAAAAATATAAATAAAGTTTCTGGCTCGAAGATTTCGGGACGAAATTAAATTGTCTTTTGTATGAAAATCAATGACACAAGTGCGAAATACTCTGGGGAAACCTATATTACAAAAAATCACATGTTTCTGAATTACTAAGTTTCCATAAATTAATACAAATCCCTTTTAAATGGAATAAGATTATAGGTGCAAAATTTACAATAAGACGCCCGGTTATACCGCCTCGTTCAGCAAGTCATCATCACGGCACTTATAAACAAACCGTTCTCGAGTTTGATTGACAGATGACGTCAGACGCGATAAAAATCTTTTGTCGCTGTCTTTCATTAATTTAGTTGTTAAGAGGGCGCAACACTAAATCACTCCGCATTTTATGTAACAACGAAATTCGGCTAATATAGTCCATAGTGAATATGAGATTGTAGCAACCATATCTACCGACAAGTTCACTTAAAATCACTCAATATCGGCTTATTTGATTTCGACAAGTGTCTTTAATGCTAACATGCAGAAAAAACTGGACAATTGATCTCAAAAGCAATTCTCTGTGGTGGATTAAGAGAAAACCCGATTTTGAAATGTGAGTGGTGAGTTTAGTATATTTTTAGCTGTTTTTTTGCACCGCAAAAAAGCGAAAAAAGTCAATGGTCATCGATATATGCCGTCAAAAGTTTTGGAATCTAGAGAAACAGAGCTTTATTTTAATACCAAATTTATTTTGCCAAGTATTGCAGGGACGCTAGAAATGGCGCTTGAAGTGGGCCGAATTCACACGTTATCCTATGGTACGCGGAATTAGTGCTGCGCCCCTTAATGGCCAAGCATACAACACGGCGCGGTGACGAGCTAACGGCGAAGGGCTCGTGGTCACCACAAAAGTGGGCGGCGATAATGTGCAGACTCGCCTTATTGTTGAAATAAAAGGTATGGTAATAAACAAATCACTACATAAAATCTAAGAGAATGTACCTACCAATAAGACAGCTTTTCTTCTTCGCTAAGTCAACGATTTTACGGGCTCATTATTTGAAAGGTGTCCACGCTTTATTGCATAGCCAGGCGGGATGCTCCGTTCTGTCGGTACAACACATTGCTGATCAATATCATTTTCCACTGCATGACATCAATTTTAAGGGATCTGGAATGATCAAATTTTATGACAAATTATTAAAATTTGATATTTTTCACATTTTTGATATATAACAGTCCTCGATGTAAATTATATAAATCTATTGATATATTCTTAAAGTGTATGTAGCTGGGAGGAAAAGCCGACGATCAATTAAAAATTTTGACCTTTCATATTGAAGGTATGGATTTTTCCCCCAAACATCTATTTTTTAATTGTTTTGGGAAAAAATCCATATCTTCAATCTTATGAATAAATCATCAGATTTATAAAGTTTACTTCGAGTTCTGCTAAATATCAAAAATATCAATGTTTAATCATTTGCCATAAAATGTGTATTACATTGCGAATTTCAAAAATCAAAATTATTTGATATCAGAAGGACATTCTCCGTATTCAGAATGCAATTCGATATGCCTGATGTGCTCCAATGTCCCATAATAAATACTGTCCAAACGTTCATACCCCATCCCTTAATCGCCCATAACATTCCATACCATAATTTCCTTTGTTAGGAATAATTCGCTGGTCCTGATTTATTGTCGACATACTAGTCAAAAGTGAATAAAAGTTGACATTGAAGACAAACATTTCAAAATGTTACCAACACATCTTGTCAGGTCCGAGGTCCAATAGAAAATATTCCCTCATAACTTTTATGAGCATATATGTTTTCAAATAAATAATAATAATAATTTAAAAAAACCGGGTCTCTAAATTAATCGGACTGACAGTAACACCGTTATGATATAACCACGTCACCATGATTGATTACCTACCTAAATCTGAGGCACGCGTGTATATTTATATTTAGTTGGAATTTCATCTGCCATCTGCCATCTGAAGTGCCACGTGAAAACATTTTGTTCGGAATAATTTGAACTTTTGAAATATAACACTTTGAGTTTTTCAAGAAATTGGTATGTACCTTGTTGTATGGATGTAAAATATCAGTACTTGTCTATCGACCACTCGCTAAAGGCATTGTTATCTTTTTGTTTGAGGGTTTGCAATTGTTACTATTGGATTTTCACTTTTTCATTCAAATTGCAGAAAAGAAGTCGTATCGTACCGAATGAGGAATAAAATACGAAGAACAAATTTAATTTAAATCTATCAACAACTTTATTTCGTAATTTAGATTTAGTGTCTTTTTTTTTTTTTTTTTTTTTTTTTTTTTTTTTTTTTTTATGTCAAGACATATCAAGGCATTAACAGCTGTTATCGTTGCAATAAAGCTGACGGGTTGGCGCCTAGATAGCTATTAACCTCCTTTTTGAAGCTGTTCCTTTTCGCAATTCCAGGAATGTGAGGCGGGAGTGCATTCCATGTGCGGGCTGTAGATGGAATGAAAGACCGCTCATGACTAACAAGGTTAGATCTTGGAATTTGAACTGCAAGGTCGTGAGATCTAACTGAACGGCGAAGGCGAGGGTCAGTCTGGAGCTGGTCCGGAAGTAGTTGGCATAGTAATTCAGGGGCATTCCCGTAGAAAATTCGATGGAACATAGTGGTGGCACCTACTGTTCTACGGTGAGCCAAAGGCTGAATTTGAAGAGAGGAAAGTTCTTCTCCAGGGAGATCGATGATGCGAGCAGCACGCCTCTGGACTGCATCTAGTTTTGACAGTGATGTAGGAGTTGCTCCATGCCATGCTGTGCTAGCATACTCCATCTTAGATCTCACCATACTCTTATAAATTATCGCTCTCTGAGCTGGCACCAAGTAGGGAGCAGCACGACGGAGGAGACCAGTGCGCTGGGCTGCTGTCTTTGCCATCTTGGTTAAAACAGGATTCCAAGATAAATCTCTGCTGAGGGTGAGACCAAGGAGTTCAACACTATCTGCCTCTGGGAGCTTTATACCAAAGAATTGGAGGCTAGGATGATTGCCAGCAGAATCTCTGCGGTTGGAAACCGTGATGGATTGGCATTTAGCTGCTCCGAAAAGAACATTCCATGTAGAGGCCCATGTTTCGATCTCTAGTAGGTCTTTGTTGAGAGATGCAGCAGCAGCTTGTCTGTCCTCTCTGGACTCGATAAAGGTCATCAGGGTAACATCGTCAGCATACAAGATGGAAGTATTTGTCAGCCTCTGAGAGATGTCATCTATGAATATTATAAACAGGAGAGGACCAAGGATGGATCCTTGTGGGACACCAGCATTGATCCACTTCAGACTGGACGAAGAATTTTGTTTTGTTACAAGTGTACGGACACTATTTGTTATGCTTTTTCAGGCTACCGTCCGGGGCTACCGTTGATTAAGACATGAACGCGGCTACTCGCAAGCAGTTTGCGGAGGCGGAACATGCAACTGTTTACACCAAATACAGGCCTAAAGCAGATCCGAAGGTACTTGCAACAGTCATCAAATATCTCAAAGAAAAGGTCAGTTTCACAAATTACCCTAGTTTTTAATTTAATATGACGGACTTGTCAAATAATTTGTGTTCTTTTTGTGGTTTCGTTTGTTTGTGTTTTAAGTTTGTTTGTTTGTTTGTTTTGTTTTTTGTTTACGAGTGGATATTCATACGTAGTGGTAGATAAAATGATTAAAGGGTTTAACTTCAACACTACACTATTTTTCGCTCACCTGGAACGTTTTCACTAGTTCGACTAGCGTCTTCAGCAGATGGTGATGCTGTGATGATATCTTGTCTACAATCGGGATATCTCTCACTGATGACGTCATATGATTGACAGGATGACGTCATAGGAAGTTACGATGTAGCGCCGCCCCCCTGGGCATCAGCAAGTTATCCCAGATGGGGTCTATTTCTAGACCTTTGTCACGATTCGAAGTGGTCGGTGAGCTATTGAAGAGTGATGCTAGCTGGAAGAAAGGCGAGGCGGAAAACCTTGAGCCTGAGCAAGTGTTGGATTGTTTGAGCTTTTGTTTAGACACTTCTTATTGTGTGTTCCGGGACACCTTCTACCTTCAACGATATGGATGTGCGATGGGCAGTTCGTGTAGTCCGCTTTCTGCAGACGCGTACATGGAATACTTTGAGAGTCAAGCATTAACATCAGCCACCCACCCACCGCGTGTTTGGAAAAGATATGTGGATGATACATTCGTGGTCATAAAAACTGCTCATATCGAAGATTTCACTGATCATATTAATAACATTGATCCGAACATCAAGTTTACGCGTGAGGAAGAAGAAGACGGCAAACTTCCCTTCCTGGATACTCTGGTCTGTCGTCAACAGGACGGAACGCTGAAAGTTAAAGTGTACCGAAAACCGACACACACAGAGCAGTACCTGAACTTCTCCTCTCACCACCCACTTGAACACAAACTCAGTGTGGTAAGAACGCTACTCCATCGCGCAGAAACGGTTGTCACAGACCCGGTAGATAAGAAGGAGAGATCTCACAAGTGAAAAACGCTCTTAAAAACTGTGGCTATAAAGACTGGACTTTTTTCCGCGGCCAGCCCAAAGAGAAAGACAGTGCTTCTCAGAACCCGGACTCGGAGACGGCCAATACAGGTTTTGTCACCTTGCCTTACATAGAAGGCCTTTCTGAGAAGCTACGCCGAGCGTTTAGGACCGCAGGAGTATCTACCAGCTTCAAACCTCAAAATACGCTTAGGAGTGCTTTAGTAGCCCCTAAAGACAAGACAGAACCCATTAAACAGTCTGGTATTGTGTACGAGATCACTTGCGCTGAAACAGCTGAAATCGTGAATCTTCTTCAGCAGTAGCAGCCCACTCCAGCTTGATTTACATTTCGCCATTTTTGTGTTGTTGTTTCTCGGCAGTGACAAAATAATCTCATAATCAATGTCGACGTTCAATGTTATTGTTATGCTTTATGGACTGCGACGTGGGTGCTGCTATCCGTAAATAGTTAATATCCAGAAATGCTATTTACGGCTTGAAGGTACATAGTACTTTTTTGCACTTCCTCACAGAATAGTGTGCTTATTTTTGATCATGTGACACACTTTTAACCAATTAATGAACAAGAATCTATGAATGAAGGATATAAATCAATTTATACGCGTTCTTTTAGCAAAGTCATAGTTCATTCAATGAAAAAACATGCGAAAATAGCAATTTTTTGCAGAAGATTTGCAATTTAAAGGAAATTGACCATTGCTCATTCTAGTAACGCTAGTATATGGACAATATAAGTGTGCTTTGTCATTTAATGACATAAAATTTGACAAATATAGTAAGGAACACTTGAGGTTTTGACTTTTAAACCTACAAGTTGGTCAAAAAATGTGCTTGGATAGGTAGTTTTCAACAGATTTACCACATTCGCCTAGCTATAACATTGAATTGCGTTATCTGTTGACCTAGTGACGAAAAGTGTTTTTAGGGGAAAGTGTTAGCTTTCGTTTGATTAAAAAAAATATGATTGGATGAAGGGAACAAGGCTCCACAGCCCTTCGATGCTACACACTCAACCGTGTAGTGTAATCAAAGACTCTAGTGGAATTACTGCTTGCTTGAGAGCTCTTGGACGAAAATGTGTGCTCAGGTGTATCGAGGTGGAAACTGTGCGCATGATTGTTTATAAGAGAATCGTTTTATATATAGAAACCTTTCCATAATGAAACATTTAAAAGAAATCAGATGGTCCTGTGTTTCGACCTGGGACCACAAAATCAGAAGTGTGACGTCATAACCACTCTGCTACGATGATAGATGCGCGAATGTACATTATTTATTATATGAATGGGTGCTGTCATGTAAAAAATAAAATTATTACGAAAAACCTAATTATTGGGCAAATGGGGTTCAGAATGTGTACGTAGTGGATCTTTGAAAATGTATATTTGAAAATGAACCTGAAAAGTAGTGCGAAAGTGATTCTCAGCTAGGGATGTGGCAGTGTTTAAAAATTCTGGATATCAGTATTTTTCCAATAATTTGGGCTATGAAATACCACGTGAAATAAAGCAAGAATGTTTGTTTATTATCAAACAATGACTGACTGTAGGATTGCTGTCACTTAAAAAAATAATGTGTTGTTTATTGTTGAAACAATATAAAGCATGGTTTTAGATATATTTTGTACGCAGCGAAAAATATCACTGAACAATAGAACTCATAAACAAGTCTTTTAGAGTTTCGTGTAAATATAGTCTCGCGGAGCATCTGTTTAGTCTTCTTTATCAGTCGTTTATATTTAAAATTTGCTGGTTACGGCTACCGCGTGACCGATTCATCGATTTTATGAGTTAATTTTTTTTCTGCAGTGAAATCTGTACACCTGAAAAGTGATTAAATGTACTTGTAAATACATCCATAGTGATAAGACTTAATACTTGCAATATCTTGTTTACATTGATTCATTGATTCTTTGTGTTAATTTATTATTTTATTCATTATTTCAGTGCACATGGAAAACATTAGCTGCTTATTGGAATGACCCAGTCCATGCCACTAGACAAAATGGTTATGTAGATCTTGCTATACCATATCCAGATTTTGAAAGGTATATATGACCAGTTAAGTTTTATACCATGCATACTTGTTCATTTACAATATTATATGACTCATAGCATCAGACATTGATGCCAACGACATTGGATAAATCGAGTATCAAAATACGCGTAAGTAAATCACCCTTCTTTCTATGTTGAAATATTGTGAAAACAAGTATTAGTTCTGAAGCTATAGGCGTATTTATAACAGCTGCGTTACTTTTTGTGCAGACTTTGTTATAAGTGTGACCCACTGTATAGGGGAACGAATTGAGCGACATGAATTATTCGTCCTTAGTGCCGCAGTATATATTTATTAATATGTCCACAGTATACAGGCAAACCCACAGCTACGTGAACAACGCGAAGATTATACATTTGCAGTAAGGTTTCTTCGCTCAAGTTATATCCTCTGTAATAATGACATTTATTGAGTACATAATGGTAAAAATCTCAAAAGAAACTATACGTAACTTTAGTGTATACATGTTGAGGGGCCAAGTGGACTTAAGGTCTTCAATTGTATTTTACACAGAGTGACAATGGAATCCCAGATGGACCTAACTCTAACAAGTTTGACAGGATTTATCAGCAGCTTTACTGCCTATCAGCGTTTTCACAAGGAGAACCCTCACGATGACATATTTACTCCCTTACATACAAGGTAGGCTAAACATGAGTTTTATTTCGTCATCTATACTTGTTAGGCGGATTCTGTCAGTGGATCAGTCTATCCAATGGTCCAATGATGTCATCGCTCAGAATACAGAAAACGATTGCTTTGAACTAAGAATCTGGGCCAAGATATATTCAAATTTAGACCTGTCTATAATTATAACATAGCTTCCCAAGGCTGTTAACTGTTAATTGTTTGGCGTGAGACACTGTGGCACAGTTGAACAGTGGCGTACCAGAATTTGTCGTCTAGATTTTAAAAGCGAGTGGTTAATCACTCGCTAGCAAGTAGAGGATCGGCCTCAAAACGGTATTTACGTAGAATTTGTGATTATTTGAGCACGGACGCTCGAGAATCAAAAAGGTATGTCGGTGGTATGGGGTGTAGGGGTGGGGATGTGTTTTTAGGGACAACTATTTAATTTGTCGATGCGTGACATGTAAATGCAATGTTAAACTATGCTATAGTGAGTGAGCGGCTGTGTATCCTAGTGGAACACCTTCCTATAATGCATTGGCTGTACCCTGTAGTGGAAGCCTTCCCATAATGCATTGTTGAAATTATGCTACAGCTCATTTGAAAATAATATTCAAGCTTGGATTTGTCTAAGACATATCTACTTTAGTGGAATGTATTGTATTCCCATAATATCATCTTAAAGTAATGATATAGCTTCCCATAATGCATTGTTGAAGCTATGCTATAGTCATGGTAAATGGCTGTATGCCACTAGATGAAAACACGATTTAAGATAAATAGCGCCATCAGTGTTGACTTTTTCTTAACAATGACAACCGGGAACACCTTCCCATATTGCATTGGCTGTAACCTGCAGTGAATTTAATAATGCATTGTTGACATTTTGCTATAGCTTCCAACCACGCCTTATCATGCCACAAACCCTATAAAGAAAGCGGATATACCCTGTAGTAGTTCACCGAGGGACCTGTAGATTCCATCAGATTCCGAATTTAGAGCAGTGAATATTTGTTTTATATCCTTCATTAATATATTCATTGATTAGTTAAAATATATTTTATCATAGACATATGCTTAGGCATACACATAGGCTAGGTTGGATTTGCTTTGTTTTGTACATGCAGTCACGCAGCACGCACACAGTTGAGGTGAGTGGCTAAAGCTTACCATGAAAAGTAACCTCGGCAATACGAGTAACCCTGTTCTCTATTTCGCCGTCAATATTAAGATACTGATTCTGATGTAACTCAGATTAACTTAAAAATGCCTAATGAAACCCCAATATTTTAGCTGCAGTTCTGTGTCGGAGTTCTGGCCAGCTTGTGTGCTTCGCCAGACAACCTGACTTTTTACACATTAATACCCCGGAACCGGTACTGAAATGTTTCGTATGTGGCGAGTTGCACTGACCACTAGGAACTGCGACGCGAAATGTGGTTATACGCGCTCAGAGGAAATAGTAGTACTATTTCCCGGGGACAAAGTACTTCCAATAGTACCCCATTCCCTCATTAATCGGCCTTTTGACTGCTTTGCAAAATAGTTAAAACTATTTTTGGTCACATGATACTCGTTTAACCAAATGAATAAGCATAATATTAATGAAGGATAGTATATCTTGAATGGAACTTTAATATCTATCTCTACTGTGTGATTTGCTCACAATGACGCCCACAATTTTATTTGAATTTCTACTTTTGCACGATTGTTCACAATCCAGGGAGTTCTGAATCTTAAATTATCAGGATATTTGGATGTGTACTTACAATTCTAAATGATATCCTAACCACGAGAGTTACGCACATGTACCGCCTGCACCCACTCTACACTTTGTCACAGTTTTAACTGCCGTTGAGACATAGTAATGTAAAGCCTGTGTACACCAATCTTGCATGTGCATTGCATCTTTTGACATTTAATTACTGCCCTTCCATGCAGGTTCCTGCAAAGTTTGAATGTTCAAACTTTACCTGAGGAGACAACGGTGACAACAAGCTGCCCTATATATATGCTGATTGGACGCAAACCTGGCACCAATTGAGAACTGAAGACACATGCCGATTGTTTATTTCGTTCATTTTTGTGGCATTCTATTATTGTATAATTTATCTTTCTGCAGTCATGTATAAATTTACAAGTTTAAGTAGTTGTTTTGTGGTATTTTTTTATTTCGTTGGTTTTGGCGTAAATGAAGGACAAAAGCAAAAATATAAAAAAATCGAAAAGAACAAAGAAAAAATGGAAGTGCTGCTTCTAACAGGAAACTGGGATGGTTTCAATATAGAAGTAACCCGAGTATATCAGAGTGCATGCACAAATTATTTGTCGTTAAAAACGAGCAAAAGAGATCGGGGAGGTAAATTTACTGGGATTTGCCCACAAATCAGGGAAAATAATTTACTGCATTGGCAACTGTAATTAATGGCATCCAGGCGTTTCCATTTCCGAAATGTAGACCTATTTGGAAAATTCGGCTTCGATACAAAAAGTGGACTCCCCTCCCCAACCTAAATGAACCTTTGGTGGCTCTTTATCATATCTTTTCAAGGAATAGAACTTTGTGACTTTTCCTAAGTTTTGATCTTTGCAGATATTTGTTCCCTTTTCACTAAGAACCATAACAGTTTTGAAGAAATGTCTCATATAATAGCCCTAAGTCGTGATTAAATGGAAGCTTTAAATATTCATATGTATGATAAGCATTAAGCCTAACACCGGCCGTGGTCTTTGCTCTAGGAAATTAAAAACAAAAGACAAAGGAGAGAAGATGAACAAAGAAGTCACTTTGTACCCCCAGAATTCGAACCTCGAACCTTAGACCCCTCACGTGCCCTGCACAATCCCAGCAAACACAATATGTTTTACAGGAAACGTTTATATGTCGTGTATAAAAGGGTATAAAAACGTTTTAATAACAGTCCAAAAACATTTTTGAAAACTTGACAAATCATTCTAAACAGAATGTTATGTTGGGGTTGAAAAAATATTTTGCAAAAAAAAAAAAAAAAAAAATATTTGCAATAACGTTTTAAAAACGTTTTCATGACCTTAATACAAACCGACATTGAAATGTTATCAAAACGTTTTGCAAAAAAAAACAACATTTTAAGAACATTTTAAGAACATAGGCATCAACGTAAGTAATATAGTTAGATAATATAGCAACTGTCTAGAATAATACACTTTCTGGCAATACCGGTTTTTGCAGGACAGTACTTGTCCCCAGCCTCAAAGTATTTTAGTTTAGTTTGTGGTATTAAAGGTTACATGAGTAAACATTAATTCATTGATCAAGGTGAAACAATCAAAGCATTTAGATGTGAATATTAATCTATCATTTATCAAAATATGAGACCATGTCAGCTTGTACAAGTATATTTTATAACTCGTGAAACATGGAAATATGTGACACGTGTCACATAATTATACCAAAGGAGAACGATGTCGTATTACATCAACTCAATACGGCTGCAAACACGGAGACAGAGGAAAAAACCCAATTATTTCTTAAATTGTTTTTCAGGTTTGCCACTTGAATTAGAGTATGTTCTAAAGAGTAAACAAATGAAAACAAGTGTTATACTCCGGATTTTGTGTCAATGATAAAAAAAAATGTTTCGAATGTTGCAATAATTCAACAATTACGAGATTTAGTGTTGCTTACGGTGTTATAAATTGTCTGTTTTTTCTTGGTTTTCCAGTGCATTGGGCCGCCAGGGTGATCATTGAGATTTGGATTTGGAAGATACCTTCTCTTAAATAACAGTATTGCAAACCACCAGCATCCATGGTTCGATGTAGAGAGTCTTTCCTATTCAGAGGAAATATTGCAATTACACACCTTATTGCCTTTTAACAATAACCAATGACACTAGCACGTAATGTGACCATCCATCTCAAACCGCTCGTAAAGTCGGCAAATTATCAAGCACCAATCCTATTGTTGAAGAGGATAATAAGCTTATACTTATGTACAGCATTGCTTTGGCTAAATCCTGTTCAAGTGGTGGGTTAACTACCAATTAACAATGAGAGGACATTCCTGAACCTCGTTCAGTTGGGGATGATTTGAAGTGACCGCCAATTATGACCATTTGATATTTAATACCAGCAATGTGGAAAAAAAGAAATAATGTAGTGCCAAAATAATTTACCTTTTTACGGAAGGAGCAAAGTTTAACAAGTTATAACTCCGCTTCTGCAGTACGAATGTCAGTGGCGAATGTCAGGTTATTATTTCCCAGTCTTTAAAAAAATTGCAGGCAGAAGTGGGAATCGATCTCGGTACCTCCCGGTTAAAAAGCACTGTGCGAAACCACTAAGCCAACTAAATATCTGTTGTGAGATGCTTGACATTAATCTTTGATATTGCTTAATGGAACAAATCGCGGAATTAAATCAGTAATAAAAGAAGTAGATTCTTATTTAGCGGTCAAAGGGGAAATATTTGTCCCTGCTCTAAAGAAAATATAGGTTAGAAAATTTTAAATAAATTTAAATTTAAAATTGAGATTTTATATTTCTTTCTTTCACGAGGCGGCATTATCACAGACAAACACTGTATAAGCTAAAAACTCGACCCTCATCACTAGATGCTGTCATCTAGCTCAGTGGTAGAGCATCAGACTGCTAATGTCAATATCGTTGGTTCGAGTCCTCCTGCCAGCAATGGTTATATTTATGATTTTAATGCTACGCTACAATTTGTTCCCTTTTTTTGGTTTATTTATGTATTTATTTATTTATTTATTTATTTATTTATTTATTTATTTATTTATTTATTTATTTATTTATTTTTTTTATTTGTTGTTGTTGTTGTTGTTGTTGTTTATTTATGTAAATAATTTGATATATTTGAAAGAGGTATTTGAGCAATTGAAGTTTTGATTTTATAATCCTATGGGGTCATTTTGAACCTCCACCCCTCCCAAATTGCCAAACGCACAACACCTGTATGAGTTAGCATCATACATAATGATCAGTACGTCCATGTCATCATCATAAAAGAAACACCATTCTATGTATACCTGACGCCGGCAACTAGACTAGTACTATAAAAAAAAATAGTATCACATCTTTCCTGCTCAATCAAAATAATACTTGCAAATAGATCATAGTTTACTAATGCTGTAATATAGACCTGTAATATCACCTGTAATATAGATGAGCATTCTTTACATGGTTTGTTATGGTTGGGATTAGTGTCCGATCTCTGTAATGTAATGTAAATGAAGCATATTGATATGCAGGAAGAATCGATCAGGGCACTAGCTTTATTGTCCTATGAGATGTAGGGCCTAGTGCTAACTGCCCACGCTGATTGTTCATTTACTATCATAATCTATTAGGGAAAGATAAACACTATTCAAAATATCAATAGACAAGAAGAAAGGGATTTAGAGACTTGTAATTGAGTCATGCATGATTTAACAGAAGGTTCTTTCCAAAATCCAATCGTAATGATACTAATTTAATGGTTTTAAAAGGTATTTCTAGTATAATGGCTCTCCATACACAAATGAACAAACACAATACAGGGGTCATTCTGCCATGCTTCAGGAGAAGTGTCATCCCTCTGCTCAGACTGATGAGAAAAATCAAATTGTCTAAGAACTCCCACAGGAGGGTGAAAGTGCATAGGAACAATGCCGGAAACTACGTCACGCTATTGTTCGACCTAGGATACATATTTTTAACGCATGCGTGTTCGTCAATACAGCCTTAGTCTCCTCCACCTTCGCAACACGGTACGTGATGTGTCTGGAATCACACTGACGGCGGAGGAGAATACTAGCTGGACAGACAGTTTAATTTTATCAAGCATATAATACCTGAACAATCACCGTCATTTGATCGATTTACTACAGAATATATTGTATATTCAAAATATAATTTTAATATTGCAAACCTGTTAACTTATATATTTGTGTACTAACGTATAAGGACACGTGAATAAAATCATGTCGAAGACAAAATGGCCGCTAATCAGCCTATTGTCTAGACCTAGGATACATATTCCGAATGAGGGCAGCATTCTAGGATGCTTATCACTTCATGTAGATCCCCGACATAACGTATCATACCGTGAATATGACGGACTACTCAAATGCATTCATCAAAAGCATGATCCAATGTACCGCGACATTTAACAAAACAATAAAATTTTGAAATTGAGTTCAGATGGGCTTCTAGCTGTTCTGGGACGACCACTATTGCAAGCATTTCTGTTAACAAATTCTACATACTTCGCATACAAATATGTAATTGTATGCCTTGATGGAAGACGTGAGTTTGGAAAATGAGCTATACACAATCTTATGGTTTCTACTTGACTCCCGGCTTGACTCCATGTGCTACCGAATGTCACAACCATAAAAATACGCTCTTCCAACGTGAATTTGGGTTGAAGGTGTTGAGCTGCAGCCATGATTTTTTAGTAAATGAGGTTGTTATGTCAGTGCTTAGTTGTGACTTTCAAAAACTATATTATTCCACTTCGAATACCCCGTTGTTTAAAACTACCAATCATAAGAGCACCGCCCAACTGGTACATGGTTCAACTCTATTCAGTCACTTTTGTAACACCTAGACAAAAGTGGCCCAAGCGGTTTTAAGACTAGGTTACATAATTGGTCATATCATCACGTGTATATCATCGATGTTATTGGAACAAAGTTTATCCGGTGGCTAAAGAAATGATCTTGATAGACATATAAATATCAAACCAAAAAAATATGCGGCATACTTGTGTCATTCTATTTTCAAAATTGTACAAATTTTATTGTTACACCCTGCAGAGTGCCCTCTCAAGAATATCTGCTCTCCGGTCTGAGTTTTGCCAGCCATGCATGCAGATCTAAAGGTAAAGAGTGGTGCATTATTACTTGAGTGATTTTTGGGTATATGGAGAAATGAATTATTTTTGATATGGGTTAAGCTTTGGCTGTTTAATGTTTGACACAGGTTGTGTTAACAAGACTTGTGGCCTGGATTTTGTTTTTCTTGATGGACAAGATTTTTGGGCACTCCGAGGAAAGTTTTGTTGATGAGCTTGTAATTTTTCTTGAACTGTCGTTGTTCTGGAGATTGCTGATGACGCCGCAGCAGTTTCGAGAATGGTTGTTCTTTGTTGCTGAGAATAAGGAAATTGTATTCTCAGTTTTAAAATTTTATTTTTCTTGAGCCGTTGTTGTTCTTGAGATAGATGATAATTGGCAGCAGTTTCGAACAAGGGTTGTTCTTTGTAGCTGAGAATGAGAAAATTGTATTCTCGGTTTTAAATTTTGTTTTTCTTGAGCTGTTGTTGTTCGGAGATTGCTGATGTCACTAGCAGCAGTTTCGCACAATAGCTGTTCGTTGTATCTGAGAATGAGAAAATTATATTATCAGTTTTCAAGTTTGTTTTCATTCATTTTTCCAGTGACTGAAATTACTCGGGGTTTTGAGTTGCCAAATTTGTGGGGGAAGTTTAGGCTTGAAAACAAATTTTTGCCTGGCAAAATTTTTTTAAATTTTTATTAGAATGTAATCTTTAAAGATCTGTAACTCCAAAACATGTTTGGCGACTTGTTCCGGGTTTTGTTGGAACTGGTCACATATGAACACTGCCTGATTTATGGTGAAAAATAGTGGAGAAAATAACGAGCCAAATTGAGGTATTTTTACCTCTACCAATAAAACGTGATCGGAGGTGGGGCAATTTTAGACTTGGGCTTTCTTTACGTTGTCAACGTTTTTTAGGTAGATTTCTTTTCTTTTAATAAATGTAGCCAAGCAGTTCCAAGCTTGGAAAGTCATCAGGTTACGATCTACTCCATAAAACGAATAAAACGAAAAACAGTTTGAAAGTTTGTTATCCTTGATTTATGACAATAAGTAATTTAATAAAACGTTATCAGACGTTTATTTTTAAACTTGCTGGTCACAGCTACCGCGTGACTGTAATGTTCATTTTGATACATAAGATCAATACAGATTTTAATATTTTTAATTATTTAAAGCAACTCAGAAAATGTAAATATCAACTGTGAACACATACCCAATGCCAGCGAGACACATATGTAGTCAGTCCGATTTAATTAAAGTTGGAACTGGGATATGCGCGTATTATATGTGGCTTATAATGTGGCTTATATATAAGCCACATTGTAAGCCATATACCACAGCAACGTCTCGTTGTGCCACGACTCGGCGATATGATGTCTTAAGGTTATGCATTATTTGTATACCAGACATAACTTTAACAATTGCAAGGAGCTCATCAACGTTAAGACCGTATGGTGTGAGAGTTTTAAGTTTAGCAATCAGAGCCGAAAGAACTGATAAAAACAGTGCGTAACCTTAACATTGCTAGAGGAAATCGGACAACACCAACCACGAAATGATTATGAGCATTTCTTGCATTTGGTTGATTATAGGCCGATTGAAGTTGAACCCCCCACGCCCGGAGTTGTTGTGATGATTATTAAGACTTGAAGTATATATTGACAGAAAACATATATTAAAATTGTCTCTAGAATTTAGTCATTCAACCCCCCTCCCTCCCCTAGAAGCAAAGAGGTGATACTTTCAAAAGAAAAATGGAAAATCACACCAGAATTGAAATCGTGTCAGACACTGTCTGATTTCGTTTCAACTCACGGAGCTGAGAGGCAAATCACTTCGAACCGAACCGGAAGTGCAATGTCACTGTAGATCCCTAAAGCCATAATTATAACATTTGCTGAGAAGAACGCCCTCAAAAATATTCTAAATTATGTTTTTTACACGATTGTAATGTACTTTAGTAAGGGACGCACCATTAGACTTCAAGGGGGGTAGGAGTTTGGGGTCGGGGAAAAAATTTTCGCCGCCGAAGGCTGCGAATTTTTAAAACTTTTTTGCCGCCAAAGCGCTTAGTGTTGGTGGGAAAAGTTTTTTTTGCTCATGTAGTGGGGAAAGTTTTTTTTCTTCAAAACTTCCTAACCCCACCCTGAAGTCTAACGGTGCGTCCCTAAACAAAGATTATCTGCAAAAATCAAGACTTTAGGTGCTGTAGTTTTGTCAAAATCCGAGATTTTGAATAAAACGCAGGAACCGTCGTTTTATTATTACGATGGAAATATTAGTCGAACACATATGCGATAACAGAGTACGTACACGGCGTGCGGGACATACATACACACTCACATCAGAGGGTCGTACCGTATTACAACCGCTGGAGTAACAACATGCATTGGTGCTAGTAGTAAATTCCAATTTTCTTTGCTTTACCTTGTTCGGCTCAAA
This sequence comes from Amphiura filiformis, assembly GCF_039555335.1. Classification (NCBI taxonomy): domain Eukaryota; kingdom Metazoa; phylum Echinodermata; class Ophiuroidea; order Amphilepidida; family Amphiuridae; genus Amphiura; species Amphiura filiformis. The sequence continues at coordinate 54,721,476 of NC_092629.1, read as the reverse complement.
ATTAAACGGGGACAGATTTGACAGTAAAAGCTAACATTTTATTAAAAAAACAAATACTAATCTATTTTTACAGAAATGTTATAATATGGCTTTAAAAACCTAAAATATTAGCAAAATAGGCTTTTTATTTCCATTTTCATTTTAGGATATTATAATAAAATTTGAAATAACCTAAGGCAGTCGGCCATGATATCGTGGATAAACTTGGCACACTGATTTAGTTCAATGACAAATGTTATGAAGGGATAATAACCGGTTATACATGAAGATAGATTAATTAAAGTATGAATTTCTGCAGTTCATTCTTGTATTGGACTGTCATTATGAGTTTGAGGGTCAATTTTGTTTAAAATATTATTATTTGCCCCTGGGGGACCCACTCAGATATATAGGAGCTATGTATACCTGTAAAAAACACGTGGGAAAAGGGTCGCATTTTCGCCATCAGACGGCGTTTTGGGAATCAGGGGTTTCACCCCTGTAAATCGCCTCATTATAATTTGTATAATGTTACGTGTGACATTGTATATATCGTGGCTGGAAAGAGCGGAACCAAACGCTGCTGAAGAGACTGCAATTATTTGACTTGAAGATATCATTTTTAAATTCCCGAATTTGTTCAACTCTTCTCGTGGTCCAGTGGTAGAATTCTCGCCTGCCACGCGGGAGGCACGCGTTCGATTCCCGGTGGAGTAATTTCGGTATTTTTTTTTCACATACATTTTAACTCCTAAAAATTATTTGTTTTTATATGAAAATGTATACATTACATTGGGAAATATATTTGTGCATTTTTTTTCTGTAACGGCTAAAATCACACCTCGGCCCGGCTCGGGAAATAAATTACTTCCAACATATTATAGAGGGCGCTGTAATAATGAAACGCTGAAAACAAATATAAAGAAATACACAAGGGATGAAATAAATACAAAACAAGACCTGATCTTCTCAAGCATGATACGAAATATAAGAAAAAATGCTCCTCCCCTTTACAAAATTAATTGATTAAAACTACAAGAATGAAAACTAGACTTAGCTGTGGTCTAACCCACGAACACAGCCGTGTTATAACCCCTAATGACCTTTGACCCCAAAATATATGAAAACGCTCATAGACATTGGCTAATGTCAATGCATGGGTGCACGTGGCACCACTTTGCTATGTTACTTGTGGCAGAAGGGGCATTTTGAAGGTTTTTCGTTTCAGACCGGAAGTGACCCCGTAATAACATTTGACCCCAAATAAAAAATACCACATATGAATTGGGTAACCACAATTCATGTGTGAACATACCGTTACTGTCCTATGTTTTTCTTATGAAATAAAAAATTGTGAAGGTTTTTCGTTTTATACCGGAAGTGACCCCTTAATGACCTTTGACCTCAAACAAAAAAATACCACATATACATAAGGTAAACATAATTCATGTGTGCACATACCGTCACTCTCCTATGTTTTTCTTAGCTTATAAAATTTTTTGAAGGAATTTGGTTTTATACCGGAAGTGACCCCTTAATGACCTTTGACCTCAAATCTGTGTATGATTCATAGACACTGGGTAATAGCAATGCATGTATGCAAGTTGCGTCACCGTCCTATGTAATTTGTGGGAGAAGTAGCATTTTGAAGGTATTTCGTTTTATACCGGAAGGGACCCCTTAATGACCTTTGACCTCAAACAAAAAATACCACATATACATTAGGTTAACATAATTCATATGTGCACATACCGTCACTCTCCTATGTTTTTCTTAGCTAATAAAATGTTTTGAAGGAATTTTGTTTTATACCGGAAGTGACCCCTTAATGACCTTTGACCTCAAATCTGTGTATGATTTATAGACACTGGGTGATAACAATATATGTGTGCAAGTGGCATTACTTTTTCTGCGAAATTTGTGGGAGAAGTAGCATTTTGAGTTGAAATCACGTTTTTGACCTTTATGACCCCTACGTGACCTTTGACCCAACGAGTTTCATGTGACATGTAGGGGCACGGCCAATGATCATTGTGACCAAGTTAGGTCAAAATCGATGTAAGCCTGTGAGTGCTAGAGCAAATGTAATGGTCGACAGAAGAAAGAAGAAGAAACTAGACTTAGCTGTGGTCTAAGACCACGAACACAGCCGTGTTGTGACCCCTTAATGACCTTTGACCCCAAAATCTACGAAAACCCCACAGGCATTGCCTTATGTCATTGCATGTGTGCACATAGTATCAATCTGCCATGTTATTTGTGACAGAAGGGCCATTTTGAATGTTTTTTGTCTTGGACCGGAAGTGATCCCTTAATGACCTTTGACCCCAATAAAAAGTTATCATATATACATTAGGTAAACATAATTCATGTGTGCATATACCGTAACTCTCCTGTTTTTCTTAGCTAATAAAAATTTTTGAAGGAATTTGGCTTTATACCGGAAGTGACCCCTTAATGACCTTTGACCTCAAACAAAAAAATACCACATATACATTAGGTAAACATAATTCATATGTGCACATACCGTAACTCTCCTATGTTTTTCTTAGCTAATAAAATTTTTTGAAGGAATTTGGTTTTATACCGGAAGTGACCCCTTAATGACCTTTGACCTCAAATCTGTGTATGATACATAGACACTGTGTAATAGCAATACATGTGCGCAAGTTGCATCACCGTGCCACGTAATTTGTGGGAGAAGTAGCATTTTGAATCTATTTCGTTTTATACCGGAAGTGACCCCTTATTGACTTTTGACCTCAAACAAAAAAATACAACATATACATTGGATAGACACAATTCATGTGTGAACATACCGTCACTCTCCTATGTTTTTCTTAGCTAATACACATTTTTGAAGGAATTTGGTTTTATACCGGAAGTGACCCCTTAATGACCTTTGACCTCAAATCTGTGTATGATATATAGACACTGGGTAATAACAATGCATGTGTGCAAGTGGCGTTATTATTCTACGTAATTTGTGGGAGAAGTAGCATTTTGAGCTGAAATCACGTTTTTGACCTCTGTGACCCCTCCGTGACCTTTGACCCCACGAATTTCATGTGACATGTAGGGTCATGGTCAGTGATGATTGTGACCAAGTTGGGTCAAAATCGGTGTAAGCATGTCAGTGCTAGAGCAAATGTAATGGTCGACAGAAGAAGAAGAAGAAGAAGAAAGAAGAAAGAAGATCCTGTAAGAAAAAAGACACAGCCGTGACTAACGTCAACGGCTGTGTAACTAGACTTAGCTGTGGTCTAACCCACGAACACAGCCGTGTTATAACCCCTATATGACCTTTGACCCCAAAATATATGAAAACGCCCATAGACATTGGCTAATGTCAATGCATGGGCGCACGTGGCACCACTTTGCTATGTTACTTGTGGCAGAAGGGGAATTTTGAAGGTTTTTCGTCTCAGACCGGAAGTGACCCCTTTATGACATTTGACCCCAAATAAAAAATACCACATATGAATTGGGTAACCACAATTCATGTGTGAACATACCGTTACTGTCCTATGTTTTTCTTAGCAAATAAAAAATGTTGAAGGTTTTTCGTTTTATACCGGAAGTGACCCCTTAATGACCTTTGACCTCAAACAAAAAAATACCATATATACATACGGTAAACATAATTCATGTGTGCACATACCGTCGCTCTCCTATGTTTTTGTTAGCTTATAAAAATTTTTGAAGGAATTTTGTTTTATACCGGAAGTGACCCCTTAATGACCTTTGACCTCAAATCTGTGTATGATTCATAGCCACTGGGTAATAGCAATGCATGTGTGCAAGTTGCGTCACCGTCCTATGTAATTTGTGGGAGAAGTAGCATTTTGAAGGTATTTCGTTTTATACCGGAAGTGAACCCTTAGTGACCTTTGACCTCAAACAAAAAAATACCACATATACATTAGGTTAGCATAATTCATATGTACACATACCGTCACTCTCCTATGTTTTTCTTAGCTAATAAAATTTTTTGAAGGAATTTGGTTTTTTACCGGAAGTGACCCCTTAATGACCTTTGACCTCAAATCCGTGTATGATTTATAGACACTGGGTAATAACAATGCATGTGTGCAAGTGGCGTTACTGTCCTACGAAATTTGTGGGAGAAGTAGCATTTTGAGTTGAAATCACGTTTTTGACCCCTGTGACCCCTACGTGACCTTTGACAATACGAAATTCATGTGACATGTAGGGGCCTGGTCAGTGATGATAGTGACCAAGTTAGGTCAAAATCGATGAATGCATGTAAATGCTAGAGCAAATGTAATGGTCGGCAGAAGAAAGAAGAAAGAAGATCCTGTAAGAAAAAAGACACAGCCGTGACTAACGTCACGGCTGTGTAACCTGTAAAAAAAGACACAGCCGTGACTAATGTCACGGCTGTGTAATTTACAAACATCATAAAATAAATGACAAATGTTTAATGTACATAATGATATACAAAATTAAAAAAAAAAATCAGGGTCGCATTAACACAAAAAGAATGAGATTGTCAAGAATGATGGGCGTAGTGGTATGGTGACGGGGATACGGCAACTGTGCTGCATGTTTCTGGATGCCGATGCCGGACCATATGCAATTCACGCAATGGTTGGCATGCTATTGTGCTAATAATTCACATTTACGCTGAAAATATTCTCGTTTTCTCATATAGATGCATAAAGGGGAAGATATTTGATATTGTATGTAAGTTTGGAGACAATCCATATCATAAACCAATAGAGTGCTTGCACATGCACAGCCTACTACATTCTGCAAGGTCAAATATTGATCCATGCTTTGGCGATTTTGCTGGAGGACAAACAATGCACTGTGCACTGCACTGAGCAATAGGAGAAACTCAGGTTCATCACAAACTGGCTCTGAAAATGTTCAATTATCTCCAATTTCTATTATTTTCTCACCAGAGGAATTTTTCAGAACTATTTCTTTAATTTTACTACAAAAATTTAAGATTTTAATGATGAAATTGTGTTTCAGAGACAAGATTTCCTGTCTCAGAGCATGACTTTGCATTGAACTAGTGTAGAAAACTTTACCAGAGAGTTGATATTCTTGAGAGGGCACTCTATTCACGTGGTTTCTTTTCCAACGCTAAAAGATCACGAATTTTGGTGGTTTGCAAATGAAAAGTGTCCGCACTATCGATTGATTACGTAACTGTTATGAATAATGTATTAGGTTTTCAATGCAATCGCCTCGACCCATCAATACATATTATCTGTATTTATCAAAGTACTTGGAATAGCAATCTGGTGAGTTCACTGAACTACGCCCTAATACTGATGGAGTTTTAATGGCGTTTAATGGCGCTAATCCTCTCCATACACAGATGAACAAATACAATAGGAGAAGGTCAACACATATGACCTCCTATATGACATGTTATATGAGATGTACAACAACCTGAATATCATAAAGATCAGTGTTCGTTTGTGCATATGAACTGCATATTTACAATACTAAATATTAGTCGTTATATATTATGCCAAATATTGGTATTATGACAACACGGTATATGCATTGTATATAAAACAACTAATAGATCCTGCTATCATGGCGTCAGGTCATTGGTTCATCATATCCGGTATGTTTCTTAAAATTCATTCATATTTGAGACAAATTTCTGTGCCCATTTTATAGGCGTACAGGTGGATCCGGTTTTTTTGGTCATTTTCATTTCTTTTTGATGAAAGAATTAAGGTTTTCCACTGCACGGAGGCCACTATGTGATACTAATTTAATGCTATTTGTAAATGAATGCGGATTCCCGGTTGTTGTTTTTCCACAGTGTGACAACTGTCCACCCATCCAGACAACATCATAACATAATAAAACGTCTGTATTTGTACGATGAGTAAATATTAAACTGAACTTTGCCTTGGAACATTGTGTAAGACGGTGTAAGATTTTGTGGGCGCCCTCAACATTATTATCCTCTTTGTATCCGTTAAATGACATATGGCATAGACTGTGTAAATTCTATGAAGACTACTTATACATAGGGTCATATCCATGGACACAAGTAACGATAATTGACAACACGATACGCGACTGTATTTAGGGGCTAAACACTAATAATTAATAATGCCGAGTAGGGCCTACTCCTGGGCGACTCGTGTGGGCAAGGACGCTTAGGACGGTGACCAAATGAGTCCCAAATTTCACCGGGGGTGGGGGGGCACTCAAGTATGATAGTGTAGGCCTAAACGCATGACTTTTTAAACACCCCTAAAACGAGTTTTACCCTACCAGCAAATTTAGGATCAATAGGCCTAAGCTAACTTAATACACTAAAGGAAGTTTTGGATGAGAAAACGGACATTTTGATGAGAAACGGCTTAATGACGCAAAGACAGTTGTGGTAACACCATGGTCGCAGACATGCAAAAAAGCTCAAAACAGATAGTAATGAAACCAGTTTTTATTTTCCTTGCTCTAGCGAATTCACAGAGAAGGTGTTTCTAGTACAATACAGCGTCGGACTCTAGCTGAGAGCGTAGCCTAAGTCCAAACGGACTCCAAGAAGGGCTCTCCATACACAAATGAACATATACAAAGGAAGGTAGTCTCCTCCGTGACCAGCTTGATTTCGATGGAGCGAAAACAAATTGGCTGCAGAGGAGACGGGTAATTTTGCCATGCAAATGAGGTGAGTGTCATCCCCCTGACTTTACTTGCTTGGCCTCCACCACGCTTGACTGGCTTCAGCATATGTCACTTAGTTTGACCTATTGCCATAGATGAACTCCTGGATGGGGCAGCTTTAATTAGCATGAGGCCGCATTGATATGTAAATAGCGTATTGTTATTTAAATTTGTGCCCAGACGTATTGAGGGCGACAGTCATGTAATCCAGACGGAGAATGGCTGCATATGCCGGGCATGTCAATTTGCTGAGTGAAGGCTGATAATCACCTTTCTGTATAGGTAATAAGCTAGTATATTTCGTGTACCAGTTGGTTATAACAAAAAATTAGTATCATATTAAAAATATTAAATGTAAACTTTGAAAGTTACATGAATTTGAAGAGCAGAGCTTCGAAATCTAGCTAAGTCAGGTGATGTGAAATTCTGCTGCGTGACCCCCTCTGCGTGGTAGAATTATATTCATAAAACATTGAATTTAACAGATATCATGGGCAGCCAACCACGATTTATCAGCATTTAAAATATATGTTAATTAACAAAGATAAATAATAAAGAGTACAAATGGCAATTAACTAGTAAACAAGCCTGAAATCTTAAAATGTTGCCACGTGATTTCCCGAACACATGATATGTCACCATGTGACCACTATTCAGATTTACCGTAAATATTAAGAGTATGCTTGCACATCATGCACATACACTGTGCATTTCTTTACCTCCGTATAAAATCAATAATTCATGCTGGGAGCCAAGTAACATTGTCTGCTCAGCGCAGATTGGTATTTTATTTTACTTGAGAGCATAATAGAAATACATGAAACGAATCATGGCGCCATGATGGAAGGTCAGGTCGGGTATCAAAGGTTATTATAACTTAAATACTACTTGTATTTCCCACCTTGCCTCTGTCACATATTTCCTTCATATTATTGACAGCAAGTCCTAATTTTGACTTTGCTACTGCAAAATGTCATTTCATATCAAATTAGTAGACTTTCTTTGAAAAAACATATCACTGGTGCCTGATGGGAATACCCGTCCGTCATTTCATTAAACTGGATCGTTTTCGCCTGGTTTGTGCCCAGATGTATTGGGGGCGTGCTATACTCTCATTGAACAGGCAAAGTTCGCAAAACTAACAACGTTGTTATTTGCCAAACTCAATTAACATGATCCAAGGGGTCGAACGTGAATTATTCATAACGAGCTATAACGGATCTATAACTGGTCTCACTTTCTAGCTAGTAAACCAGCTGAATTTTTCATAGATTTTGCGTTGCTAATAGAACAACCGTGAATTTAGTGTCACCCCCTTGCTATTGCTGTGCAAGGGCCATTCACTCCCTTTAAAAGATCGACCACCCATGTCTGCCAAACATAATACCCTTAAACATAGGCGCCATGGCTACAGAGCGCATAGCTCTGTAGCCATGGCGCACCTACACATCCTAATCCGAAACCACCGCTGCTCACCACAACCCCAAAAACCATTGCTCATCTGGGTGTTTGAGTTTACTCGTTATCCGTGTTCTAAAGCTGCATATCCTACCAGCGACTCCTATACCTTGTTTAGGACTTTCAAAGGAAGTACATGCATGTGCAACCATGACTATTTTAAAATAGCCCGCCAAAGTCATGCAGGTAACGTGCATTGAATTAGTTTTAATGAGGAATACTACGGGAACCATCGCCTTTTGTTAGAAGTCACGATAACCTCCATTGAAACATGGCACGCGTGCACCTTGAGAACAACAGAAACAAAAGGTTATTGTGACGTTTGCGCTGGACAATGACACGGGAGAGTGATTTCTAACTCGGGGTGAATTACACTATAATTTTGATAATAATGAATACATCGCAATTCCGCGCTAAAAGGAATAAAACGTTGACCTTATAAAAGTAAAATAAACGTTTAACGTGCAGCACATATGAAAGAGAACAAATAAATGTTTTGATTTCTTTTGAAAATGTAGTATTTAGTTTATACTATATCACATAGTCTATAGCGCAGTCGCAACTTGTTTCTAACTACATTAATCTATTTCTTCATATTTGGCAGTATATTCCACATTCCATCCGGCTTTGTCATCAATTTGAATAAACACTAAAAGGAATATCATATCACCAGGGTTAATCTTTACACGACACGGCAATGGCAACGAAGTAAAAACATTCACAAGAGTACCTGCATCAACTTCCAAGAAATAGGACTTCTTTGAACACTCCGATGAGGCTTCCAAGATCATACCAGACTCTGTTCTCCGTTCATATACGTAAAGACAGCTGCTGCTATCCAACGCTTTAGTGGTTCTGTTTTGCTGAAATCCACCTGTAAACTCTAAATGCCACGATGGGATGACCATGTAATCTGGTCTGCTGATTGGTTCAGTCAAAGAACAAATGCAAAGTTTGACGTCAACGCCTTCATCTGCGCATACTTTGTATTGATTGTAGCTGGATATGCGGTGGTAGTTGAGCAGACTCATATGGTTGGTTTTGAAATAAGAACGGTAATAAAGAAAACATCTTCGCCAAGTACGTGAATATCTAGCTTCGTGGTTACCTCGTCCTGTGTGATGTTAAAAAAGTGAAGATTTTTCAATGAGGATTGCCGGATTTGTAGCCGAATCCCAACTACCGCCGTTCCCATCCCATCCTTTAATACGGAGCTTCTCGTACAAGAGGGCCCAGTTTTGATTTTCTTATGATTTCCATGTGAAATAATATGTTTGGAATTAGTCTGGGAGCAAGGGGTTTGAAAAATGGTCGAGTTCAAAACCCTTGTCTACCAATATTTGTTACCATAAGGTATAGACCCTCTAAATTACTGCTAGGGGGTAGTGGACTCCAATTATGGGTACGTTTTTTGCTAGAGGTAGAGGTAAAAAATTGAAAATGCTTCGATCTTGTTGAGAGATATATCAAATTACTCGACTGATGACAAGGATTAAAAAATGTATTGTCTGTGCTTCTATTGAGCAATAACCTCATTTTTAGGCTAAAGAACGTGTTTTACACGGTGAATAGAACCAGAAGAATAGTTTTGCCTATCTACTATATTCACTTACTGAGATAGAGTGCAAACAATGTCAAAGGCCATCGGGTGAACATAGTTTTTCTCCTAAAATAGCTTCTGCTCATACATGTAAGGTCATCTAGTATGCAGCCCTCCCATCGCAAAAGGGCATAACTTACATTGATCTTTTTGAGATAATTGACAAAAACTGTGATTGCGCCCATAGATTTGTACATGTAAAACAATTTCGGAAAGCTAGAATTTATGGTTTTGGACCCCGCCCAGTTACGGCTTCTCGGTCCGACACACATAATGCACGCATTTGAACCAGTGGTGTGTCTGACGGGAGCAGGACCCAACCCCCCCGACAACTAAAAGCAGACAAATAAAAAGCAAAGAAAAACAAATATTCCTTGTTCTTGTACTGTTTAAATGCATTACGCACCTATTCTGTATACCCTGATTTGGGTATAAAAATAGCGTAAAATTACCAATTCCAACTTTTATTTCAAATAGTATGAAACGACGATTTTTGAGCACTGATATCTCAGCAAAATTGGGCCAAACTAATGCGAACAAACGAAGGATGTGCATGTGATAAAATAGATGAAAAAGGATCTTATAATGTCAAGTTTAATTCATATGGGTTATCTTACCTTCTCATAGGTTTCGCCTACATTACCAAACCATGATGCTACTAGTCTCTGACACGAACCAAACCCAGTCGCTGCATCAGGATGTGCAGCTCGGAACTGATTCAGTATTGCATTGTTTATCTCTCCTAAAGCAAATTCTGCCACCATCATCTGCCTTGTGCCATTGACAACATATTTAGTATTATAGCTTTCACATATACATACATTAGGTTGAATCATTGGGATTGAATCACATGTTCTATTGACATCAATTGGTGCTAACAATCCCATCGGTTCAACATTATACTGAGCATGCTCCGTTGCCACTTCAATGCTGCCCCCTGGAGCTAGTGTATGGAAAGCGTAATGAAGATCAAGTATGCTGACGAGCCGATCCTGGTTAAGTAACAATGCCTTCATTTTATCCTCTCCAATTATTTGAGGCAAGTTCTTTGAGGCATGGATAATTAATATTGGATGGTGCATTTCAACTCGAGCTTCACCTGTTTTCTCAAATAATTCTCCATAATTATTGCCATGATCTGCAAGCAATATCGTCAACATATTATCGCGAGTTGATACTGAGTTTAAGTAATTAGCAAGGTCTTCATCAAGAGTTTGTATCCGTCGACCGGTACCTTCGTGCCCGACGTTCGTTTCCGTATAGTGAAAAAAATGGCTTACCAGCTTTTTGTAACTGTTTTTGTAATTCATCTAGATGCGATAAGATGTAACTATGCTGGTATTTTCCGTTGTAACATTTTGCCTCATTAGTTTGAAAATAGAATCGACCTCTAAGAGCTTCACAACTAGATAATGTCATATCAATTCTATCAATACCAACTTCTGCGAGAGCTTTCTGTACACTTTGCCATGTCCTATTGGTTCTAAGTTTACTTACAAGTCCCCATACATTTTTCCAACATAAATCGCACGACCAATATATCTCATAACCCCCACTTTTATATCTTCTCATCATCCTTTTACTCTGGATGTTCCCTTCTTCTCCTTTGCTTATAACGCCTGAGAACAGCGCCCTCGCCGTTTGAATAGTATGGGAATACAACGCTTGGTATAAGTTGTAGCTAAACACATAACCAGTCTCCTGCCTCCTCATATTTTTTAACGATTTAATCGTAGCTGGCATAGAACGCATAAAATGGCTATGAGAAGTTGAATCTAACCAAATCAGATTGATGTTAACTCCAGTGTGTGTTTTTGCGCTCGACAAGTTCGACGTGACTATCTGTGGTGGGAGTAGTAACAGCTGCGTCGCATAAGTTTGAATGTAATTATCTTCCTCTCGTGTGCCATTCACTACTTTTCCCTTTTCCTCGCCAATGCATTTGATAAAGCAAAACCCAAAGTGTGGTTTCTCTGGTGGCTGTTCCACAAGGCTCTGGATGCGGGCCTCCAAGTTGGTGGTGTTAGTAATCTGGCTCCATTCTAAATCTCCTGTGTTCCAATCGATGATGCCGAAGAGAATGGTGCTCTTACACATCGTATGGGAACATTTTGCTAATGGCGCACCCTTCGCATCCTGAGATTAGAAGAATGTGAAAACAAACAGTTAAATGGACAAAAAATGAAAACCGTTCTAAAAAGCTTTCGGCACTAGGTCTTCATCAGAATTGTAAAAGACTAGAGAAATGAACAAGAAAAAAGAAAACAATGCAAAAATGAAAACAGTTCTAAAAAGTTTAGAATGACGATGCAAACGGGAGACTGCAATAACGACATGACCAACCAAATAATTAGAACGGATACACTTACTGGTATTAAAGGAACTGTGATGTCAAACAAACTAGAACAAGCCTAAACAATGTATAGTACATGGCGCTATGGGGCGATATATGAGTTAGCATCTAGCTTTCCTTCATTAGTGGAACCAATGTTTTAGCAACCTTACACCTCAAACAAATGATAAAATTAATAATAATATTAATTAGTAATAGTAATAATATCAAAATGTTAATCGCATTGCTAGGAATAAAAAAAAGTCATTGTCATACTGCATTAGGGTGCTTAGGAGCTCTAGAGTAAATAAAGTGAAATGTCAAAATATCTCATGCACAGAAGCCAATTTTTTCCGATGCACCCATTCAATCGAAATTTGTAGAAAATGGGACAAAGTAAGTGAGTTTCGTTTGAGAATCTGTTATGCGCAGAGTAGCATAACTTAATATATTTGCAAAACTCAAGCGAGCATGCAAAAGAGATTCCAGTATACATGCGTTCTCGCCCTGAGAGGAAATTATATATTAGAACTTCATTAATTGGAAGTCTTTACTATGTTTTTATGCTAGCCTGGTGCCTGCATAACTATAATATAAAGTTCCGAAAGGTTATCATAGTATTTAAATTATGTAATTTATAAAAATGTATACAGCATCACTGGATCCTATCGGGGAATGTTTCAGCTACCAGCCAAGTAATTCACGATCCAACATCTTTAAGGGATGGGGTATGAACGTTTGGACAGTATTTATTGTGGTACATTAGAGCACATCAGACATGTCGAATTGCATTCTGAATACGAAGAATGTCCTTCTGATATCAAATAATTTTGATTTTTTGAAATTCGCAATGTAATACACATTTTATGACAAATGATTAAAAATTGATATTTTTTTTTTTTTTTAGTACTCGAAGTAAACTTTATAAATCTGATGATTTATACTTAAAGGGTATGTAGGTGGGATGAAACGCCGACGATCAATTGAAAATTTTGACCTTTCGTATTGAAGATATGGATTTTTTCCCCAAAACACCAACAAAAAAATAGGTATTTTTGGAAAAAATCCATATCTTCAATATGAAAGGTCAAAATTTTCAATTGATCGTCGGCTTTTCCTCCCAGCTACATACACTTTAAGAATATATCATTGGATTTATAAAATTTACTTCGAGGACTGTTTTATATCAAAAATGTGAAAAAATACATAAAATTTGTATTATATCGTGAATTTCAACAAAATACAATTATTTGATATCAGAAAGACATTCTTCGTATTCAGAATGCAATTCGATATGTCTGATGTGCTCTCATGTCCCACAAAAAATACTGTCGAAACGCTCAAGAGGCTCATTCCACATCCCTTAATATAACTTATACTTTTGTTGATGTCCCATACTTTTTCTAATGTAATGACATAGTTCCGAAAGGTTAACATAGTACTTCGGAATAAACAATACTGTTAAGATCTAAAAATAGTATTAATGGAATAACAATACTATAAAGATCCGAAAGGTTATTATAGTATTAGATCATGGAATTGGGTAATTCCCGTTTTCAGGGGTCCATAATGACAACAAATTCAACATTGATTGTTAATCTTGAAATGTTTCTGCAACAGAGAGAAAGACTCATATTTTTTTTAATCAGAAAGAATTTTTCATCTAAGAGTATCCAAACAGCATAGGATGCCAGCAACGACTAACCTGGACACGAAATGAGCATATATATAACTCCCACTAAGGAGAAATAATAAGAAAAAACCTTAAAATAGTTTAACATGCATATTTGAATAAGACTGTGGACCCTTTATAATCATGATAATACAAAAAGCAGAAAATCTGGAAGAAATTTTTGACAACTGCAAAAATTGAATGTTAAAATCTGTCAGACAAAATCGGGAGACGAAATCTTTCAAAATTGACAAAAAGTTAATTTGTAAGCATATTTAGCTCTCAAATCCACCTATTTATACTTGAGAAATATTATCTGTCCTATTTTTCATGTGGAAATAGCCAAGGTATACACAAATATCTATTTGATGGTCATTTCTTAATGATTTAATGAAGTATATATATGACCTACACAGCCTTTAGGATTGGTTTAGGTCCGTCATCTTACTAGAATGTCATCGTTTGCCAAGTTACTCAAGCAATATGCTTGATATACTCACCTTTATTACCTCACAAATGTTATTCGTTTTTTGGTGTGAACATGTTTCTGTGGGTTCGGAAAAAAATAAATCATCTGCTATCTTGCAAGAACCATTCATTGGCTTCAGGCGTTTGCATTGTACTTGTGGGTCTGGTTTGGTAGATGGGTCAAAACGTGGCACATTGCATTCTTGGTCAAGTTGATTAGTTGACACGCCCTGATGGAAAAGAAATGGCAAATTCGAAATTAATTTTCTGAGAATATTATAACTAATTTTAGAGACTTATTATATTTTATTTTAGAGAATCGCAATATTGCAATATTACAATTATGCAATTGCTTAATTATTTCACGTTAAATAAAATGATGTTTTTATGTTTTAACATCCGCTATGGAAACAGTAATCAGTAACAAAGTAAATAATAGCATTAGTCACGGCTGTGTCTTTTTCATACTTCTTCTTCTTCTTCTCCTGCTACGAATAACATAGCAGAGTGACGCCACCTATACACATGCATCGAACTTAGCCAGTGTCTATTGTATGTTCACAGATTAGGTCATTAAGGGGTCACTGAATAAATAAATAAATAAACTACATTGTATTATATTTAGGTGTGTTTTTTTTGTGTTTTTTTGTTGTTTTTTTTTTTTTTTGATGCTAGTGTCAAAGAATAATACTGACTTACTGGATAACTCGAAATCGACTTCAATTCCGACTCCCTGAAATTAACGAAAATACCACTTTGATATATCTCGGTTGGTACTGTTGGTCTCAATGTATACCAGTGATAACTGCCTATAAACTTGACAAATAGGATGCCGCTAATGACGCTCAGGATCACCAGTAAATTGAGCATTCTCTTTTTCTTCATAACCCTCATCTTCTCAGGAAAGACAATAGCGGTTGCAGCAGATTCTGTAAGAAGGAAAAGGTAACTATATATCGTTCATTCTAAGAGGTCTCATCTCATTTTTGAGAGCATGAAAGTACTAAAAGAGTCCCAACAATAATGTTATGTAATCTTAACCCCTTAGTGCGCGCAAGTGATCACAATAAAATGCCAATTTAGATTGAGAAAATAATAATGTTTATTTTGAACTCACCAGTTTTAATAAGACAATAATTATTGACACACACACCAGCAAGTTTCTCATGCAAAAGAATGAGAAAATTTAAATTCTTTCCATTTTGGCCGTTTCTCATCAAAATGTCCGTTTTCTCATCCAAAACTTCCTCTAGTGTAGGAGTTCGTGATCACAGTCTTTATTTAACACGCCACGCTGGTAGATGCCATTGTTAAGCAGTGTTTGAGTTGGTGGTGGTGGTGGGAGAGGAGGGGAGGGGAAGGGGTGGTAATAGACAGTCAGTCGACAACCGACAACAGTGGCGTACCGTGGCCGCCCCAACCCCGGGGGGCTGAAGAAAAAACAATTTTGCCGCCCCTTCCTTAACAGCCCGAAAAGGTTGACCCAATTTTTTCACGGTCGTTTGAAAAAGTGAAGAGCAAAAAAAAAAAAATTTTATATGCTTTTTCAATTTTGTTCGCCCTTTTTTTTATTTGTTAATTCATTTTGCCGCCCCATCGTTTTTGCCGCCCCTGTTTTTGCCGCCCCTTCTTCTTCCGCCGCCCCTTCGTTTTTTGCCGCCCCTACTTGACCCCGGGGGGCTGGCGCCCCCAAAGCCCCCCCCCCCCAAATACGCGCATGGACAATCAATGATCAATTAGTTGCCAATATTCAATTAGATTGTAAAACCTAACACACAAATGATGTTCACAGACTCTAATGTTCAATCGCAGTCGCTAAGGATGATTGGGGGGTAATATGTATATACTTGAGGGTGGTAGGGAAAAATCGATAATCGATAATCGACTATCGATTAACGATAATCAATCAATCATTTATCAATATTCAATGTTTACAAATGTATAGGCCTACGCAATCGACAAAAACTATATATCAGTAATATATGCAGTAATTTGCAAAATATGATATCTCTAAATCTAATGAAAGGTCTAAGCGCCATTACAAACTACATCCAAGGCTGGAATAAAAACAAACAAAATACAAAATTACATATTACATATTTACAAAAAATGGTGGGTTTTTAACAGTCTTTTTTTAAAACAATAAAAGAAACAGCTTCTCTGATGGAGAGAGGGAGCCTGTTTCACAGCCGCGGTTCAATAACGGAAAAGGCTTTGTCACCTGTTGAACGATGAGTTTTGAAAATATGGAGCCTACGTAGTATGATCAACCGATGAACAAATGTAATGATGAGAAATGCTTTGAGTGTTGTACAAATCAATATCAGAGGAGAGGTATGTTGGTAGAGAGAATATTGGTACATATAAACAAGCAACTGAAAATTAACACGTTGGTGGCAGGTGGCCAATGAAGCTTTTCGCCAGGTGATACAGGGTGTCCCAGAAAAAAAATACCGAGTGAATAAAATTGAACGTAAGTCGAGAAATATACATCAGATTCAAACAACTTAAAATGTATCGCATAGCCTGTTTTATTGTGCATCACCTACGAAAATTTCATTTGATTCGATTGACTGGTTGCGAGAAATTAACGATTACACAATGCGCGCATCAATGCAGTTCATTCAAAGTTTGATCAACATTCGCTTTTTTCATACTCGCTTACCGCTGTTTAAAGTTAATTCATACATACTCACGATATAACGACGTTTCTAATGGGATTTGGGCCCTTTTTTGCTGGTTATAAATTCCGTTTATGACAAGTACGCAGGGCATAAACATGCTGCGTCACGCAGCGTTGGAACCCAATTAACGTGATCCACGATTTGCTAGGGTTGCGTACACGCACATGTCACCGCGCCCACCTCACGCGGAGCGCAAAAGATGAACGCGTTGACTCCCGGTCATTGACCTCATGAGCCGAACTGCTTACTCATTTTCTTCCAATTTTTGAAGGAAAATGGTATGGAAATGTTATTTAAACTTGTAAACCCTTATTATTTTCATTTGTATTGAATTGCTAACAATGTTCAGAATGTTGGGTATGTATGAACGGGGTTCATTCATAGGATTTCGGGCATGATCGTTGATGTTGTTATGTTATTCATGCTTTCATGCTTTCACTGAAGATGAATAAAAGTTTGTCCGAGAAAACTTAAATTACTGCAATTGGAAGCTTTCAACTTTTAAAATTCTTTAGGTTGTGCAAACATGTTATACTTTAACTTTCCAAAGAACATTTGAGCCAAGAATGACAATGACTAAGTGCTTATAGCTTTACGTGTGATTTTTGATACCATGCAACATTAATGTTGAAGTTTTAAAAGTTTTAAACTTTGTCGTCCGGCCAAAGCGTTTTTAAAATGCGTAAAAACAACTTGGTTTTAATGCTAATTATTGCATGTTCTAGGGAAGTCTGATTATCTTTACAAAATAGCAGAGTGGGCGGGTTTTCGCTGAAATATTTTTATTTAAAAAGTGAAGCATTCTATGTATAAAAGAATATATGAATATTAACTGCACAACATGCAGAACAATTCGTGATACCCAATTGTGATACAGTTGGTGTTAGGAGGGGAGAATTGTATTTCAATTTTATATACGTCAAAATATTTTTTGAATTTACTGAAAATAGACGCTCAAAAATGATGAAATATCTATGTAATTTTTACATAGAACCCCGATAAAGATTACTGTATCGTTTTTATGATAATCTAATCTTCCATTTTCTAAAAACATCTTGGGGGTTCTATGTGGAAATCTTGAATAAACTGGGGGGAAACCCAACGTCTATACTCCGGGGACTATAGGCCTACAAGAAAATAACAATACCCGAGAAATGTTGGAGTTGCCTATTGTCAAACCCGCGATTTGGTAGCCCAATTGGGCGACTTTTGAAGATATTCCCCGCGACTTTTGACAATTTCCTGCACTCTAAATTACAGGGTTTTAAATTCAAATCCAAAAGACTTACTTTTAAAACTTTCAGAGACTGTAGTTAGGGACCAATCAATATAGGATTAAAATAAGTCTTTACAAAGTTTTATAAATTTCAGTCCCACATGGATTTAAAAATGCAAGTCCATTGGATTTATATATTTAAGTCCTTTAAGATTTACTTTTAAGCATATCTGGGATTTATTTCAAAATAATATAAATCTTTATGGGGATTTAAATATCGATATTAAATACAAGTCCGTGTGACTTCTTATCAAGCATGCAATACATCTATTCACGGGAGTAATACCAAGTCAGGACTATACTTCTTTCATAAATTTTAAGCAATAGTCTGCAGTGCCAGTGATATTCCAGTGTCACTGTGTCCGAGTGTGATCCTTCATGGAAATAAGCTTACAAATTTATAAATTATATTATGTGTATAGGTAAGCTTATACAGCAGACGCACAGAATACTACCTCGGGGATTGAAAATAATGCTCACATTGGCCCTTCGTGCACAACAATGTAAGCTTTTTCATGGAAGTTATAGTCACTGACATTGGCAATTACAGCATCTGGGATGTCATTCTGCTCGTGTTCGTGTTCGTCCATATCACTTCATTCATTCGCTCGCCACCACACAAAATCGCAAAAGAAAGATGGCGGTTGAGCAGTCCAGGAAAACGTTTCGATTTGATCACGTGCACGCACCATCGCGTTGTGATTGGTTTAATTTTTAAGTCTTTCGAAAGATTTAAAAATAGATTTTCTTTTTCCCGATCCCAAAGAAAATTTAAATCAAACCCCGCGTAAAATAAATCTTAAAGACTTAAAAATTTTTAAGTCTCAACTAAGATTTAAATTTTAAGTCTTTCTAATTTAGAGTGTGTCCCATAGAAACCAATGGTTAAGAAAAAATTTGAGTGACTTTTCAACATTGGCTCCCGCGACTTCCGATAGTTTCCTGCCCCATAGAAACCAATGGTAAAGAGAAAAATTGGGCGACTTTTCGATTATTTGACCCGCGATTCGGGATGGAATCTTTTGGCAAATTCAATATGGCTACCAACAACTCATGTGGTCCAATGGATTAGCGCGCTGGACTTGGAGATTCTGTATGCAGCTGCGGCGTGGGTTCGAGGCCCACCTCTGCTAAACTGAAATTCACTTTTTTTAAATTTCATATTTGGGAAATGGGACTGGGAGAATTTATGTATGGCGAAGAGTGGTGTGCACTGGATCCTTGAATTTCCTAAATCAATAGATTGAGATATACCAAATTCTAATGCCGTGTAACTCGTGATATCCCAGCAAACACAAACGTTTTCGACATCATTCGCAAAAGGTTATAAAAGGTTGTCAGAAAACGTTTAAATGTTGGGTTATATAGAGGGTATCTGAGGGGTATAAAACGATTTCATAACATTAAAAATCATTTTTTGCTACTCTACTGCTCAGCAAACAAAATATATTTTAGAGAAAACGTTTAAATGTCGGGTTATATAAAGGGTATAAAACGTTTTGATAACATTCCAAAAACATTCTTGAAAACTTGATACAAAACATTCTAAACAGAATGTTATTTTGGGGGTTGAAAAAATATTTTGGGAAAAATGTTTGCCCAAAATATTTACAATAACGTTTTAAAAAACGTTTCCATGACCTTTATATAACCCGACATTTAAATATTATTAAAACGTTTTGAAAAAATAACATTTCTGTATTCCTTGAGTGCAAATATTTTAACATAATATTATTTAAGTGCTGACAAAATATTTGGCAAAAAATGTTTGCAAAAATAGTTTACAATAACATTTTTGAAAACATTTTAAAAATATTGTTGTAGTGTGTTTTCATACAAAACGTTTTAAAACGTTTTCGTGACATTTATATAACCCGACATTTTAATGTTATTAAAACGTTTTTATGTAAACCAAAAGCCAAAACATAACTTATTAAAAACGGGTTTAAAACGTTTTTGTGTTTGCTGGGATCATGTTTATCTATTTTGCAAAATCAGTGTTCACATAAAGTTACAATATCATTTTATTTTTGAAAGATACAATATCATTTTATTGTATACCGCGTATCTATGGCACGCCAAAAATACACAAACCCGGTAATAAAGTGAGACCGATAGTAGACTATACAGGGACCATAGGCTATCAAACATCGAGAGCCTTAGCGGACATTCTGTCGCCTTTGGTGGGAGGAACTGAACATCATGTCACCAATTCAAAGGATTTAGCGGAAAGTTTAGCAGAAGTCATGATAGAGGAAGGAGAAATTTTTAACTCGCATGACGTCGTCTCGCTTTTTACCAATACGCCTATCGACGAATCGCTTAATGTCATCAAAGCTAGATTACAACAGGATAAGACTCTGCACAAACGGACTCTACTAGCGGTGGATGACATTATTGATCTTCTGAAGTTTGTACTTACCACCACATATTTTCTGTTTCGTGGAAAATATACAAGCAGCGATTTGGTGCGGCTATGGGTAGCCCGGTTTCCCCAGTTGTCGCGAACTTGTATTTGGAATTTCTGGAGCAGCAAGCGATAGCCACAGCGCCTTTAGACTGTAAGCCGCGCCTCTGGAAACGTTATGTGGATGATATTTTAGAAATTGTAAAGGAAGATCAAGTTGAAAATCTCACCACACACCTCAATCAAACGGACCCCACGGACAGTATCAAATTTACATTCGAGAAAGAACAAGAAAGATCCATACCGTTTTTAGACACGTTGATTGTGCGCAAACCTGATGGTTCTGTTAAGCTACGGGTCTACAGGAAAGCTACACATACAGACCAGTATTTAAATTTTGCTTCTCATCACCCCGTTCATCATAAACTGGGCGTGGTCCGCACACTTTTGGACAGGATGAACAGTGTTGTATCAGAAAAGGAGGACAAAGAACAAGAAGAAGGAAAAATCAAGCACGCACTCAAGAATTGTGGCTATCCCGAGTGGACTTTTAATCATGTCAAGCGCAAGATGGAATGTAAACAGGCTATAAAGCAAAGTAAGAACAAAAATTCCACGGAAAGAAGCAAAGGACTTGTGATCATACCTTATGTTGAAAAAATGACAGAAACAGCCACTCGCATTTTCAGAAAACACGGCATAGCCACTGCAGTACGTCCACACACCACTTTAAGAAAAATGTTGGTGCATCCAAAGGACAAAAGAGACCCCATGAGTACCACGGACTGCATATATGAAATTCCTTGTGCAAATTGTGATAATACTTATGTTGGTGAAACTGGGCGGCGTTTTGAAACAAGATTGAAAGAGCATAAAAAAGAAACTGAGAAAGTAGCCCATAGTAAAGGAACATTTACTCGTCAAACAAGAAAACAGTCGGCTAGCGAACAGTCCAAATCTGCTATCGCGGACCATGCCGTTCAACAAAATCATGTGATTAACTGGAAAGATGCTCAAGTACTTGAAAAGGAATGTAATTCGGGAGCCCGCCGTATAAGAGAAGCCATCTGGATACGGAAGAGAGCACCGAACACAATGAACAGAGACGAGGGGCCCATTATCTTAGCCACGTATACGACTCACTTCTGGGCGCTGGTGCGCCCTCTGTTGGTAAACAGAAGGTGGAGAGAAAAACATCACTCTGAAGATGATCATCGTCCAAGATGGTCGAAACTGTCAGGTCAGTAAATAACTTTTGGTTTTGACAAGATGAAATGTATATTATGAGTTTCTACAAACCTAATGAACCTCTTCAAGAATATTGTAAAGTACATTTCAGGTATAACATGACAGGGGGCACAGTGTCATCGCCCCGATATCTTCATGGCAGAAATCGCCATGGTAGGTTGAATCCACAGCCACGCATGGCCATTTTGTTCAGACCTGTTTAATAGTTTTGAGACGCATAATGAGCCGAGGGACATCCGACTAAGGCTACTGACAATAGCCTGATAATTAACCTCTCTGTGTGTGAGTGAGCATGTATACGCCATGGGGTCATCTGCTTTTAGACTGCCTCCACGAGTGAGTGCAGCTAGCTACGCTGTGCTATAGTTCGGTACATATAAAATCAGAATTTTTGTCAGTTTTTGAGCTCAATTCGCACGCTTCTTTCTCAATACGCAAGCTAACGACTATCATATCCTTTTAACACATATGTTCAAGTGCAAGTAAAAAATATGGCTTCTTTAGAATAAAACAATTACGGGAGATATTCACCATTTTCTACCCCGGTATCCAAACATGCGATGCCACTTGAGAAGGTCTGATGTAGAGACTTATCTGTTCGTTCATAGTTCGCATTATTTAGGTTTTTCCCTATAAATATTATAATTATTTGATATTACCTCATAAAATAATTCAGTTCCGGTGCTTTGCAATTGAGTACCTGTCTCAGACTACGTGACTCTTTCTGTACGGGTGCGAGTCATGGGTAATTACCAAGGACATGGAAAACAAGATCAATGCATTTGCAACAGAATCATGTTAAACATCAAGCGTGTGGATCGGATTCCAAATGAAACCATCTACAACCTGACCAACGCCACTCCACTGGTTGCCAGAGTCAAGATTCATCAGCTCAAATTTCTCGGCCATATACTGCGTCTTGAAGATGGCGAGCCTGTGAAAGAATATGCGCTTTATATTCCACCACATGGGAAGAGGAAACCGGGACGGCCACGCACACTGTACTTACAGTATGTCCAGCACCTCCTGGGAGATACTGAAGGGATGCTGCAGCCAACTGATGATGATGACCTGGAAAACTCACCCAAGTCCATACTTTGGCCAAAGATAAGCATAGAAAATTGTTGCGTATACATAGACCTACTTATAAAAGAACAACACTAAACCACCTTATACGAGCGTCTATTGATATCCAGGACTTGGGTGGTTTTTCTCACATATTATAGTGCAAACAGGGCAATATGGCTGACGTGCTAAATTGAGGTTTTTGCATCAGTAATGACGAAATAAGTGGTAAAAAAAAGCAGAACTGAAGCTGAATGGGCACAGAACAGAACAAGAAAAAAGACTGAGAGCAAAGGGTAAAGAATACACTAAATATGTGATTCAAAAAACAACCCATGTCCGTCATACAAAATGACCCCCACGAAGTCCCCCAAATGCTAATCGTCAAACCTAATACAGTTTAACGCACTCATTTGCATGTAGAACACTTGCCCTATATGCAAGGTAAAGGTAATTGAAGAAATTTAAATGAATTCTATGGGTTTAGTCTTTAACATGAAAATAGACTCTGAAATATTAAACACTGTGATTTATACTGCACACAAAGAGTATCCGAACACTTGAATTTTAATAGATGTTTGATCTCAATCTGCATATTTTGACACCTCTTTTGATCTACCTCGACCGTTGGAAGTAAAGTTACAAGCATTTTAGGATAAAGGTGTGATTCCAAAAGTAACAAACAGGCCTATAAAGAAGCGGGACAAAACGACTTGACATTTTCTTCAGAAAATAGTTATTGAAGTATTTATTAAATATTAATTTTCTCATGCACTGTATGCCGACTTCTTACCAGAGTAATATAATTTAAGAACATAAACCTTTATATAATTATTTCAGCATAATAATTATATAATATTGAATGGCTTTAAGTGTGATACAAGAATATTTTTCTATCTCGTGCAATGTATTCTTGTATCACACGAAAATAAGCCATTCAATATTATTATTATTATTATTATTATATAAACCAGGCTTTTGCTATGCGGTAAAATGAAAATTTAAGCTTACCTATCTACCGGGTTTAACCAATGTGTATTATAATGTAAGCTTACATTTGACCTTCTTGTTTTCTGCTCTTTACTCTCCAAAGACAATTTCGGAATAATTATATAATTATAGGTTTATTTGTAGATGTGGATTATGTTTCCTGAGGTTATGATCATCCAGAATTACCGCGAATTAAGTTTGTGATTTTACTTGTTTATACAGTACGAAATATCCAGTGAGCCGTTACGGTGTCTGTAGTGTATTGTTGTGCTGTTGTATCATGACGCGTGTTGGTGCTGTCACCCTGGTAACGCGCGACGCGTACGCGAACAATATTTTAAAAATATTGTATTGCATCCGGGTATTTTGCAAATATTGTACAATATACAGATTTATTGTATCGCTCAAAAGCCTGATATAAATAATAATATTGGTTATTACAATACCCGTTATAACCAAGTACTGTAAACATTGTAAGCATAATGCCACAATCAATATAAACTCAACAGCACGGATCTTTAACACGTTTATCATCGAATATCGAAGTATTTAATTGATCAATTGTATATACTATTTTCTACACGCAACAATTGTTTGAAATGATATAATTTTTGTGAGCAATCTTTTCAACTATCTGTATCGTAATAGTTTATTACATTATTACTATATTTTTTGATGTATATCATCATCAATAACAATTAAAATAAAATTGTCAGAAATATATCAAATTTCGAATAAGTGGCTAAACAACCATAGAATTTAATTTTCTGACGTACTGTATACCGACTTCTCACCAGAGTTATATAATTTAAAAACATAAAGCTTTATATAAATATTTCAGCATAATAATAATTGTTAACTAGTGTGTTGTATTAAATATTGATTTTTTTAATCTTTGACAATAAATTGTTTAGCTTACGTATTTATTTTATATATTCAGACTTTCTCTATTTTTTTTGTTACGTAGCGTTAGTATGAATATTTTATCTTCACTTAAGGGTTCTAAAATGAGCGTTTATTGCGTTTCGATAGTATTTTTGTGGCACATGAGAGCACCTCAGACCTATCGAATTGTATTCTGAATACGAAGCATGTCTTTCTGATATCAAATAATTTTCATTTTTGAAAATCACAATATAATACAAATTTTATGACAAATTATAAAATTTGATATTTTTCGAATTTTTGATATATAACAGTCCTCGAAGTAAATTATATAAATCTAATGATATATTCTTTAAGTGTATGTAGCAGGGAGGAAAAGCCGACGTTGTCATATTGAAGATATGGATTTGTTTCCCAAAAAGACCTCATTTTTTTTGGTGTTTTGGGAAAAAAATCCATATCTTCAATACGAAAGGTCAAAATTTTCAATTGATCATCGGCTTTTCAACCCACCTACATACACTTTAAGTATAAATCATCAGATTTATAAAGTTTACTTCAAGTACTGTTAAATATCAAAAATATCAATTTTAATGATTTGCCATAAAATGTGTATTAAATTGCGAATTTCAAAATTCAAAATTATTTGATATCAGAATGACATTCTTCGTATTCAGAATGCAATTCGATATGTCTGATGTGCTCTAATGTCCCAAAATAAATACTGTCCAAACGTTCATACCCCAGCCCTTAATAATCCAATATATTTTACAGTAATTCCTTTTTTTTTTATCTTTATTTATTCTCAGTTTGTTTTCGTTTTGCATTCAACATATTTGATCCATTCTTTTTTATTTCGTGAATAAATAACATCAATATAGGTATAGATTTTTCAATATCATTATTATTTTTGATTTGTAAATAGCAAAACATGACAAAACAATTACAAATGTTTTCCATTACTTTCAATATCCTACCCACATATTTTTTTCAGGTTTATTTTAAACAAGTCGCAATTTTCTATTAATTTTGACAGATAAAGTTTGAAAATTTAATCCTGTATGCGTTGTTATTTGAACACATAAAGAAATGTTCCAAATTATATGTACTATTACAAATATCACAAGTTTCTGAATTACTAAGAATTACTTATTCTGAAATTCAAAAATAGTAGACTATTTTTCTTTACAGGAGGACATCTTCACCTCTTTTTCCAGGTTTTCAGAAGCGCATGAATTAATTTGTGAAATTAAAAAAAAGCCTTTTGCATTTCAATTAAGCCAACGAATTAAACACAAACCAACAAGCTGTTTGAACCAATGTTGTGATTATCTTCTTCTATATAGCATTATTATTATTATTATTATTATTATTATTATTATTATTATTATTATTATTATTATTATTATTATTATTATTATTATTATTATTATTATTACCATCTAATATTCTAGCAATTCATTTTATTTTTAAAGCAGATATTTGATGCTCTAAATTTATCATTTTCAAACCACCGTATTCTACATAACCTGTTATCATGGTTATTAACAAAATGTCCACTTTATTTTCATTTGAGCCTTATATGGTAGTTGATTTTTTGGCGGCAAACTAGGCTCGAAGTTTAAAAAATTTAAGAAATATATTCCTTTGGCAATGGTAGTGATGATTATTTATTTATTTATTAATTTGATTAATTATGGTGATGATGATTATGGTGATGATGATGATGATGATGATGATGATGATGATGATGATGATGATGATGATTATGATAATGATGGTGATGATGATGATAATGATAATGATGATGATGATGATGATGATGATGATGACGATGAGGATGATGATGATGAGGATGATGATGATGATAACGACGTCGGTTGTAATCGCCTTGATCAAATTGTTGTATGTATGTACATGTAAAACTAATAAAGAACGAACATTCTCCAGCAAGCCTATTTAGTTTTTCGCTATGTCATGTATACATCTGAAATATTTTTAAACCGTTACGATTGGCAAGCATTGAAAAGCATGCTGCTAGACGATTTACCGTGCAATAATAAATATATTTTATTCGTTTCTATTAAGCGGTAAACCGTGACAGATGTGTGCAATTCCTTGAAAGTAAATCGAGTGTAAATCGTACAGGGTTAAACGTCATGCAATAACCACCTTGAGTTTATATTTTGTAAAAGTGCGCGCATAGATACCGAATTTCTTGGTAGCGCAGTCGGTAAAGCGCTGGGCTAATAATCTTGAGATTCCCTGATTGGTTAATAGCGCGTAAAAGGAAGGCCGGTTTATCTGGTGCCAATCGGAGAAAAAATAGCAGAAAATGGCTAAACATTACGTACTTTTACAAGAAAGTGTCCTACTATAAAAAATTTTTAGATGGTTTATATGTTTGAAGGTGCAAAATGAACAATAAGGCGCCCGGTTATACCACCGCGTTCATCAAGTTATCATCACGAGACTTGCAAACAAACCGTTCTCGAGTTTGATTGACAGAAGACGTCAGACGCGATAAAATCTTTTTATCTCTGTCTTTCATTATTATAGTAGTTGCTAGTGGCCAAGCATACAACTCGACGCGGTGACGAGCTAACGGCGAAGGGCTCGTGGTCACCACAAAAGTGGGCGGCGGCGATAATGTGCAGACTCGTATTATTATTGAAATAAAAGGTATGATAATAAACAAATCACTACATAAAATCTTTAAAAATGTACCTACTAATAAGACAGGTTTTCTTCTTCGCTAAGTCAACGATACGGGCTCATTATTTGAAAGGTCTCCACGCTCCCGGTCCACGCTTTATTGCATATAGCCAGGCGGGATGCTCCGTTCTGTCGGTACAACACATTGCTGATCAATATCATTTTCCACTGCATGACATCAATTTTAATCGCCCCTAACTTTGAAATGGATTTTTCTTTTTAACCATTAGGAATAATTCGCTGGTCCCGATTTATTGTCGACATACTAGTCAAAAGTGAATAAAAAAGACAAACATTTCAAAATGTTACCAACAAATCTTGTCAAATCTGAGGTCCACTAGAATATTCTCTCATGGCATCTATGAGCCATATATTTTTTCAAATGAATAATAATAAAAAAAAAACCCGGATCTCTAAATTAATCGGACAGACAGTAACACCGTTAATTTATGATATAACTACGTCACCATGATCGATTACCTACCAACGCCAGCTAAATTGGAGGCACGCGTGTACCGGGCGCGTGTATTTTTATATTCATTTGGAATTTCATCTGCCATCTGTCAAGTTTCATCTGATGTGCCATGTGAAAACATTTTGCTCGGAACAATTTGAACTTTTGAAACATAACACTTTGAGTTTTTGAAGAAATTGGTATGTACCTTGTTGTATGGATGTAAAATATCAGTAGTTGTCTATCGACCCCTCGCTAAAGGCATTATTATCTTTTTGTTTGAGGGTTTGCAATTTTTACTATTGGATTTTGCATAAACTATTTGACACAGGAACCAGGCGCACGGTTGTTTGATGGGATCATTTATTAGTTTTTCAAACAAAACATCATGTTATAACCAAATGTTAGGCTTAAACAGCTAAAAGTGATATCGTGCTAATGTATACAGATGCTTTTGAGTCGTTCTCAATATTAATTTCTCCTCTTTTACAAAATTATTCACTTTTATAGTATTTTTAAAACTTTTTCGGATATAAAATGTATCTATTAATGACAAAATTGGTGGCGCTATTTATTTACTGGAAATTACCGTTTCAAGCTTTTAATACAAATAATTCCTTTTATTGTTTGATAAAATATGTTTATAAAATTTCCTTGTTGCTTGTGTCACCTATTCCAGCTGTTTTAATGGCGGTATTAATCACCTAACCCTTGCAAATAAAGAAATATGATTTAGGATAAATAGCGCCATCTATAGTTTGCATTTAGTTAATAATGAAGACAATTCTATATACATCAAACAGCCGTGGGCGGTGATGGAAGCGATATCGCCAGTTTTGAGGTCGCCATTGGATTAACACATAATCATGAAATCTTCATAAACAATTCTAAATTTGTTATGTGGGGTCAAAGCAAAATTCTCTTACTCTAAAACCGTCGGGGTACGACCGTGTACCACACTGCAAGTATGTTAATTTTCCATTTGTAATTGCTAACCGTGTATTTTGAATGGGGCTGTCAGCCCTGTATCTTCGCCAGCCTCGTACGTCACGTGTTGCGCTTCCTATGCCGCCTGACAGGAACGCAATTTACGATGTAAATGGAAGAAGAACATTTGCAGGTTATAATTTTAGCAATTCTTAAGATATACTTGTATTATTATTAATGATTCAATTTGGTTCAAGGTCTTTTTATGTGATGTCATGCAATTCTTTTTCATTCAAATTGCGGAAAAGAAGTCGTATCGTACCGAATGAGGAATAAAATACGCAGAACAAATTTGTTCATCTATCGACAACTTTATTTCGTAATTTAGTTTTAGTGTATTTAAGAATGTTGTTTTATTACAAGTGGATTACGACATGAACGCGGCTACTCGCAGCTGGCATGATTCTGCCTGTAAAATAGGCAATTCCCGGACATCGTAGACTTCGAGGGCCAGTCGTAAAAAATAATGACGGTCAACCTATATATTTTCCCAGCCAGAGGGATCAGGCAAGGGCTGATTTCAACCATCATAGCTGTCGCTTAAAACTGAGTCGCTCCTGTGAAGAAGAAATGACGTTTTCTTAAGGCAAATTTAGCACATCTCTATAGGACTCTGATTTGGTGGTGTGAGATCTGCATTGGGCTGTTAAATGTAGGCCTATAAAGGGGGGGTGAGAGATGGCGACCTTGGAGATTTGCTCAAAAATGGCTTGCTTTAGACTGAAGTGTTGACTTTATTTTTACCCTGAGCTGAGCTTGATCATGCTAAAGTACATGTAGACAGCTAGTCTAGAAAATTCAACTTGCACATGACATTAAGGCCTATAAACTGAAAAATCAGGGTTTTGTCGAGTAGGCTTGACTGCGTATGACTGAGTTCTGTTAGGTCTGTGTAGTTGCAGAAATCTGTCTGATTTCAATTTTGTTTTAGTTCAGGTGTGTGACAATCATGGCATCAGGGATAAAGTGGAAAAAAATATCCTTTTAAGCTTTTGTGACTATTTACCAGCAAGATTAACAAAGAAAACCCTGAATAAAAAAGCCTTTAAAAAGGGATGTTGGTGTCCATGAGTAAGTTTAATTATGGTGCTGCCTACTTGAATATAAATCTGGATATATTAACATTTGTTTCAACTTTTACATGTGCCCTGTGACTCAATTGAAAACATCTAAAAGATTGAGATGTAAAGAATTAGGCCCTGCCTAATTATCATATCTTAATGTTGCTATCTTCAGTAGATAGCATGTGGTTAGCAATGTACATGCTGTATTGATTTGAGTCAGCAGCATACTTAAACTTGAATTATTTAACTTTTAATGGTCAAGATATGTTGAGATAGGCTGAAGATGATGTAAAATAATCCTTTTGACAAATATTTGCTCTTCAGATTTCACACCACCAAATAGAATTATATGGTTGTGCGCCCTTAATTTTACTTCTCAGAAAAAACCATGCGTTCCCAATTTATGCCTTAAAATGACCAGAAATTTGCATAATTTTGGTAAAATTTGGATTGGTCATGATTATTAATGTTAAATACTGCAAGTGTACCACAGATGGGAGAGATCGAATAACTTTTAATGATTTTAAGCAGCCTTTTCTTTACAGAAACACTGGCATGATTTTGCCTGTAAAATAGGCAATTCCCGGACATCGTAGACTTCGAGGGCCAGTCGTAAAAAATAATGACGGTCAACCTATATATTTTCCCAGCCAGAGGGATCAGGCAAGGGCTGATTTCAACCATCATAGCTGTCGCTTAAAACTGAGTCGCTCCTGTGAAGAAAAAATGATGTTTTCTTAAGGCAAATTTAGCACATATCTCTATGGGACTCTGATTTGGTGGTGTGAGATCTGCATGCGTTTGCGCCGTTGACATGCTGACTCGGTGTACTGCACAACGTCAGTTTTAAGTGCCGACGAGACTAAGTAAAGCCTGTGTAAACTAACCTTACATGTGCATTGCATCTTTTGACATTAATTATTGCCCTTCCATGCAGGTTCCTGCAAGCCTTTAATGTCCAAATTTTACCGGAGGAGACAAAAGTGACAACAAGCTGCCCTATATAATTATATGCTGATTGGACGCAAACCTGGCATCAATTGAAAACTGAAGATGTGTGACTATTAATGTTAATTTCGCTCATTTTTGTGCAATTATTTTATTGCTGAACCATGAAATGGTACTAGCATATATAAGTGTATGTTACTAGCTTACTAACTGACTAACCTTTTGGTCTGAAATGGACATATCTCGAATACCACGCAGGTATGACCATCCGAGTGGTCATACCTGTCTATTGACCTTTTTCCCTCTATCCTACAATGCACTATTCCAGGGGGGTATGACGTAGTTCATCTCATCAACCTCATAGAACGTGTGTATCCGATGGTCTTGGCAATTATTTTGTCTTAATATGGGCATACTGATTCCATATAGGATTTTCGTAAAGGCCATAGATGTTACTAATTATGTTATCAATAAATGCACGAGCGATGTAGTTATAGAGCGATGTAGAACATCTGTGTAAGAGATTGTTGTTTACGGTTTGTTTGTTTTTCATCTCTGAAAAAAATGAAACGGACGCCGGCCGTATATCACTGCGTGTCCTGTTTAGTTTTTCACCTCCAGGTCTATAAAATGTGTAAAAAGTTAGGTTTCAATAACAGGAGACTTTTTATCCTGACGACTCAATATCAATAACGCATATAAATGTTGTTTTTTGGACCCGGAACGTACGAGTAATCGTGCACCATTATTCGTGATTCTTTTTTCCGATGACGGCACAGGCCTAAATGTCCGCATTCCAGAATGTAATGAACATAACTCTGTACACACCCGGGGAGATGATGTGTTTTGCGACACTCGGCAGGCGGAAGTACCCCTGGAATAGTGCATGATGGGAAATTGGTAAAAAGGTCTATTTACAGACACACAAGGCGTTCTACTCCTAACAGTTTTAAAGTTGTTGCCTATTTTGGTTTCAATATAGAATTAACCAGAGTATCAGAGTGTACGCACAAATAAGATAGGGGAGGTAAATTAAGATAATATACTGGACGAAATGCAATTATAACTTACTATTCCTCATTAAAAGAAATAGCTGGTTTGTGGCTCTATGCAATAAAAAATTCATAGCTGATTTATTCGTTGAGATATTGATCTCTACCCAATAACCTTTATACGTTTAAAGGTCCGTAACTCGATCGACGGCAATATCTCCTAATTTTTTTTCTCATTGTTGATGAGTTTATTTGTCTCCAGAGGACGATTTAAGGAAGCCCCATCATGCACTGTAAAAGTGTTATCACGCGAGTTTCAACTGCCACTTAACTTCTCAAATCCCATTGAAGTCTGTGCAAAAGATGTTGTTTTAGAATTGCCCGTGTGTCATTATTACTTAGTCGATTTCAGATCTAAAGTGATGTATGCATGACGGATAATTCACACCTTCTGTAGATAACATAAAATGTGAAATCGACCGACATTTTGAATGTGTTTTAATTGTAAATATATCAGTCCAAATTCAAATTTAACCATACATGTTTATGCAGTGGTCCCGGGCTGTGGTGTCATGTTCACTCACACAGCTGCTAACCGCAAGTTGACGCCAGTGGAGTGCTGGGAAGTGCTTAAATCATCCTCTGATTTGTCTCATTACAATCCTGAAATTTGACGATCCAATTCGATGTATTTCCGTAGAAATCATGAAAAAAACAGGCTAATATTGGTATAGCACCTTCAACATCTGGGTAGGAAAAATTAATCCGTGAATTCGAGCCGTTTTACTCCCATACTACTAATTCACACCAACTGAAATAGGTCAAAAATAATAGAGGGTGCTCTTAAAACAAATATAAAGAAATACACAAGGGGCGAAATAAATAAAAAGCAAGCCCTTATCTTGTCAAGCATGATTCGAGGAACATGAAAAAAAACATATAAGAAAGCATGCCCCTACTACAGAATGAATGAATGAATGAATGAATTATTAATGAATGAATGGATGAATGAATGAATGATTGAATGAATGAATGAATGAATGAATGAATGAATGAATTATTTAATTCATTCATTCATTCATTCATTCATTCATTCATTAATTTTGTATTAATTAATTAATTAATTAACTCATTCATTAATTCATTAATTCATTAATTCATTAATTCATTAATTCATTAATTCATTAATTCATTAATTCATTAATTCATTAATTCATTAATTCATTAATTCATTAATTCATTAATTCATTAATTAGTTAATTAATCAATCAATCAAATAATTCATTCATTCATTCATTTATTAATTCATTAGAAATACAATTTTAAAAACATCATAAAATAAAATAAAAGTGTGAAATGTACATACACAATAATCAAATATAATCACTTTTTATCTATTTTGTACTTAGCCAGCATTCTTCTTCTTGGTGATCATAAAGTTCTTGTAATGTTCTGGACGACTGATGTAATATATCCCTATTCACTTGTCCTGCGACAATCAGCGAAGTCCTTTGTACACTTGCATTGATAACTCCTTGCGTATAAAATCCTTACACGAAGATGGTGTTCTCCAAACACGTTTACAACTCCTTGCGCAATTCTCCTATACTAAACTCCTTGCGCCGTCCTCCTATGCTAAACTCCTTGCGCCGTTCTCCTATGCTAAACTCCTTGCGCAGTTCTCCAAATTTAACTCCTTGCGCTGCTTTCTCCAAACTTGGTGCTATTTCCACCTTTCACACAATATCTTCAGGAAGCAGGACTGCGATGCAGTTGTCCCCACTTATTTTGACAGTTGCGTTGAATCAGAATACCAGACTTCAGCAAGTCGACAGAAGAATATATTTCCTTTCTTGGAAGAAGTACGTTCATTGACGTATTCTAGATCTTCTCCGACAACACTGGCAAATAGTAGTACTTTGACCACATAAAATATTTCTGGTTTGCAATTTCCTTTCTTTGAAGGAATTGGACTGTAAGCATATTAGCTAGCTAGCCCAGATCAACACTATCAACTGTCCCAATAATTGTGTTTACATTTTCTTATATATCAAGCAAGGGGAAATCCCAAACATTAATAGACAAATGTGGAAATTCCCAAGCCTTAATTATAGCATTAACCTTTCTCATTACATCACTTCCTGAGGGGAATCCCCTGACATCACTTCCTGAGGGGGAATCCCGTGACATCATCTTTACTTTTCATCCTCAGGGGATTTCCAAATATTCCAAATTAGATATGATTCAACTTGTTTTGCTCAATTTGAGAGGGAATTCCCCAAAATGTCATCACTCATGTAACTTTGTAAACAAAGATAAATAATCAAATTAAATTATTCAGGGCACATCACACCCTCCCCCTTAAAAGAAGAACGTTCGAATGTAATGAAAACTTTCTTAAATGTTTTCTTTTTTTTACATCATCTTCAAAATAATATTAACTTTGAGTGCTTAACTCAACATACACAGTGACTACTTGTCACACAAGTTCCTTTTTAAAGGAATTTTTGTTCATCAGTTTTTATGCAATTCTGGACAAGGCATCAGCCATTACATTGTCTTTTCCCTTAATATGTTTGATGTCCAGATTGTACTCTTGCAAGGTCAAACTCCACCTCACCAGTCTTTGGTTTTGTTCTTCATCCTGTTGATGAAGGTGAGGGGATTGTGATCTGTGAAAACAAGCACAGGGTATACTGTGGTACCCAAATACACATCAAAATGTAGCAATGCTAATAGCAATGCTAGACACTCCTTCTCAATTGTGGAGTAATTTCTCTGGTGCTTGTTGAATTTCCTTGAAAAGTAACATATGGGGTGATCTATTTGATCTTCACCCTCTTGCATCACAACACCTCCACAGCCTATGTCACTGGCATCAACAGTCAACTTGAACTGCTTCTGAAAATCAGGTGCAGTAAGTACTGGTGAACTCATGAGTATTGATTTGACTTTGTGAAAAGCATTTTCACACTGTTCTGACCAAATTAATTTTGCATCTTTCTTCAACAAATCAGTCAAAGGACTTGCTATCTCTGAAAAGTTTGGACAGAACTTTCTATAATAGCCAACCATTCCTAGAAATCTCATGAGTGCCTTCTTGTTTACAGGTGTGGGGTATTGCTCAATTGCTTCAACTTTGGCTTTGATAGGTTTCACCTGACCTTGACCTACAACATATCCCAAGTATGTGACTGTGGCATGGCAAAACTCACTTTTTACCAGATTGACTGTCAATTGTACTTCAGACAGCTTCTTAAACAATTGATGGAGTTGTTCCATGTGTTGTTCCCAAGTTTGACTGTAAACAATCAAATCATCTACATACGCTTCACATCCCTCTATGTCTGCCACAATTTGGTTCACCATTCTCTGAAATGTCGCTGGCGCGTTTTTCAACCCGAATGGCATAACTTTGTATTGGTAAAGACCAAATGGTGTACAAAAAGCAGAAATCTCTTTGGCACGGTCTGTGAGTGGAACCTGCCAGTACCCTTTCAATAGATCAAATTTGCTAACAAATTTTGCATTCCCAATTTTGTCTATGCAATCATCAATTCTTGGAATAGGGTATGAGTCTGTCTTTGAATGAACATTTGCAGCTCTCATGTCTGCGACCAATCGGTATGAACCATCAGGCTTGGGAACAAGAATACATGGTGAACTCCATTCACTACTACTTGGTTCTATGATATCATTGTCTAGCATATATTTAATCTCATTTTTGAGATGTTCCATTTTCAATGGATTAACTCTGTAAGGATGCTGCTTGATTGGTTTTGTATCACCAACATCTACATCATGAAATGCAGCATTTGTTCTACTTGGCGTATCAGGAAATATATTGTCAAATTTGTGAATCAAATTTGCAATTTGACTTTGTTGATCCTGAGAAAGATGACCTAACTTTGAGTCCAAATTAGTGAGCACATCAGAATTGTTCAATTTTACATTATACTCTTTGTGCTCCAGCTCTTTATCCTGGTCAAATGTGACATCAGATTTGTCATCTTTACTCTTGTCTACATTGGCGATTTTGTCTACATCGGCATGTTTGTCTACATTAT
Organism: Amphiura filiformis; assembly: GCF_039555335.1. Taxonomy (NCBI): domain Eukaryota; kingdom Metazoa; phylum Echinodermata; class Ophiuroidea; order Amphilepidida; family Amphiuridae; genus Amphiura; species Amphiura filiformis. The sequence continues at coordinate 54,685,516 of NC_092629.1, read as the reverse complement.
CAGTATGTTTTACTGTACACACAGGTTTTGGAATGCCACTGTCACTTCTTTCAACATACTCTTTGAGCATATTTATGTGGCATAACTGCCTGCTCTTGCGTCTACCAGGAGTCTTGATAATATAATCTACTTCACCCACTTTTGACTCTACCTCACATGGGCCATGGTATCTGGCTTGTAATGGGTGTCCTGGAATCGGAAACAGTACTAGAACTTTGTCACCTGGTTTGAACACTCTCTTTGGCATGTTGATCATACCATTGTTTCATTTTGGCTTGACCCTGTTTCAAGTTTTCTTTGGCGATATCAGTTGCTCTGTTAAGCCTATGCTTAAATTGGAGACATAATCCAATAAATTGATATCTGATTTCTCATTGAGCCACTTTTCTTTCAACAACTTTAAGGGCCCGCGCACTGTGTGTCCAAACACTAACTCAAAAGGACTAAATCCTAAAGTTTCCTGAACAGCTTCCCTAGCAGCAAACAACAACAAGTGTACTCCCTCATCCCAATCCCTCTGAAATTCCAAACAGTATGTCCTGATCATGTTTTTCAACGTTTGATGGAACCTTTCTAGTGCACCTTGTGATTCTGGATGGTAAGCACTTGAGGTATACTGTTCTATACCTAATTGATACATGACCTGCTGAAATACTCCAGAAGTAAAGTTTGATCCTTGATCTGACTGTATGGACTTGGGGAGCCCCACAAATGTGAAGAACTTGGTTAAAGCTTTCACTATAGTCACTGCTTTAATATTTCTCAAGGGTATGGCTTCAGGAAAGCGTGTTGACGCGCACATAATTGTCAGAAGGTACTGATTACCTGACTTAGTCTTTGGTAGGGGCCTACACAATCAATAATAACCCTACTAAATGGTTCATCAAAAGCTGGAATTGGCTTCAATGGAGCAGGAGGTATTTTCTGATTTGGCTTCCCTACTACTTGGCATATGTGACATGTTTTGCAATATTCAGAAACATCTTTTCTGAGAGTGGGCCACCAGCAATGTCTCAGAATTCTTTCATGAGTTTTCTTAACACCCAAATGCCCTGCCATGGGACTATCATGTGCTATGTTAATTACTTCAGTGTGGTATACTTTTGGTACCACAATTTGGTGCACTACCTTCCACTCTTCATCGGCAGGTGCATCAGGCGGGCGCCATTTTCTCATTAGCACATCATCTTGTTTGTAAAAACAAACAGAATTTTGTTCTGCTTCTTCTAGGGTCAATGCCCTTTGATTGATCTCTTTGAGTTCTGGGTCATTTTGTTGCTCCAGAATCAGCTTGTCATGACTTAATGGGTCTGCTATGGTTTCCCCAAGTTGTTCATGCTCAGAGGCTGTGTCATTTGTAGGGGTATTTTTATCCCCAGGAGAAGGAAGTTTATCTTCTTTCTCATTCAACTTTGACACAAATGTATCTTCCAAATTGTAGCCTAAGTCATCAATTTGGTTGTCCTCAATTGTTTCTAATGAGGCCTTCTTACTCATTGCCCGTGTCACTGCACATGCAGGAAATATCTCCTCATACTGTGATCACGCTATCTACTGAATATAGCATAATCCAATTGTGCTATCTGTTGAAGAAAGCATAATCCCATTGTGCTATCTATTAAAGATAGCATGATCCCATTGTGCTATCTACTGAAGGTAGCATAATCTGATAATGCTATCTACTGAAGATAGCATAATCTGATAATGACGGAAGAGTATTGGATAGTTTGCTATCTTAACCAACGGAATGACCGTATTATAAGCATGATAAGTCTAAGTAGTGCAAAACACTATGCGCGGATTCAGGGGGGGCGGCCCCTTCTCCCAAAAAAAAAAAGAGGAAAGGAGAGAAGAGAAGAGAAAGAGGAAAAAAGGGGAAAAAAAGAAGAGAAGGGGAGAAAATGAGAAGGGAAAGGGTTAAATTGCACGTTAAGTAGGCTCATGCCTAAATCGCAGTCGGGTCAATCTATATAGGCCCTAGGTCTGTGATTATGTTTTGCTTGAAGGCGGGTCCTCTGCCCAAAAACATATGAAAAATACGGCGGGCCCGCCGATATGTACGGCCCGTCACATTTTGTCACCAAAGTCAGTAGGCCTATTAAGACAGCTTAAGAAGGACTCCGTGCTGACTTCAATTCAACATCGATCCATGCATGCTTTGCGAATCTCAAGTCTTAGGCCTATAAATGTTACAAATTGAGATCGGGCCCTTTTTTGTTTTAAAAAGCAATGATATATAGTATAAAAATGATGCACCAAATAACGGTTTCAATTGGACGGTCATTTTGAAAAATTTCCAAACTTCTGAGGGGGAACATCCCCTAATACACCCCTGCGTACATTCAAACAAGTGTCCGTCCCCCTAAGACACCCCCTGCGTCGCGCAAGCGCTCCGGGATGGCCATTACTTACATTTGATTTTGAAAATCGCCCCCCCCCTTTCTGACTGCTCTGGATACGCCACTGCAAAACACGATTTGCTGTGCTCGTTATTTTCGGTCTAGCGGTTGTTTTATGAGGACAAAATTAATGATACTGTGGGCATATTTTATAGGGCCTGTGCATAAATGGACTGATCCATACGAGGTCATTAACACTAACGAATAGAACATAATTTAAATCCTACTAAATCACACTTAAATTAACTCTATCTCCTCGGACTCTAGCTATGCACTAGAAATTCCAACAACTGGCAGGGCTGGTCCATTGGTGTTGGAGCTACAATAATGGACAAAATATGTTCGGACGATTTGCTTTTTTGCCTTTTATAATTGAATATCGTATGCACTTGCTGATATTTTAAAAATATTCTACAAACAAGTTATTACGCGTAACTGTTATACGCGCTCAAGATAAAACGATATTGTGTGAGTTTTAACCTAGCATCTGGATCTTTTATTATTTTTTTATACCCCGTTTGCGGAGTAACCCAATATCAATTTCAACTTTACATAGCCTATACACTGAAGGAAAAGTAGGGCCTAACATTTAACCTTTGAAAATATCATAATCTGATCATCTATACTGAAGATAGCATACTGTGATCACGCTATCTACTGAATATAGCATAATCCAATTGTGCTATCTGTTGAAGAAAGCATAATCCCAATGTGCTATCTATTAAAGATAGCATGATCCCATTGTGCTATCTACTGAAGATAGCATAATCTGATAATGCTATCTACTCAAGATAGCATAATCTGATAATGACGGAAGAGTATTGGATAGTTTGCTATTTTAACCAACGGAATGACCGTATTATAAGCATGATAAGTCTAAGTAGTGCAAAACACCAGGCGCGGATTCAGGGGGGCGGCCCTTCTCCCAAAAAAAGGAAAGGAGAGAAAAGAAGAAAGGGGAAAAAAGAAGAGAAAGGAAAAAAGGGGAAAAAAGAAGAGAAAGGGAGAAAATGAGAAGGGAAAGGGTTAAATTGCACGTATGGTAGGCCCATGCCTAAATCGCAGTCGGGTCAATCTATATAGGCCCTAGGTCTGTGATTAAGGTTTGCTTGAAGGCGGGTCCTCTGCCCAAAAACATATGAAAAATACGGCGGGCCCGCCGATATGTACGGCCCGTCACATTTTGTCACCAAAGTCATAGGTCAACTAGAGTCAACAGACGCTGAATACAAACCGCAATTTGACCCCTATAACTTGACCCCTGGGTTACGGATGGGGTCAACTGCTCTTGCATTGTGCTTAGGATGTCATAAGAAATATTCCTGGTGAATTTCAGCTTAATCGGAACTTAAACATGGATTTTGATTTTTTTAAATTTTTGATTGACCTTTTGACCCCCTTAATGACATTTGACCTCAATGAAAAAAAAGACTTATGTACACCGACAAAATGCATTGTTCCAATTTTAATTAAAAAATTCTAACATGTTCAGTTCTTGAGATAAAAATTCTTGAAGTTATTCAGCTAAAAACAGGAAGTGACCCCTTAATGACCTTTGACCCCCAAAATAAAAATACCATGCATACATCAAGGAACACTAATTCATGTATGTTGGTTATATTATTCTGGTCTGTTTACATTTTGAGATAAAAATGATTTGAACATTTTTGATAATTATGGTTTTTGACCGAAAGTAACCCCTTAATGACCTTTGACCCCGAAACTGTAGGCATCCTAAAGACCCTGGCTAATAGCAATGCATGTGTGTTAATGGCGACTCTCTGCTATGTAATTTGTACAGACAGTGATTTTTTACAAATTTTTTAGATTTTGACCGGAAATGACCCCTTAATGACCTTTGACCTCAATTCTTTTTAGGAAGTTTTAAGCACTGCCACATGTTGATTCATATGCATGAGTCACATGATCATTGCATGTAATTTGTGGAAGGAGTAGCATTTTTTTGTGAAATCAACATTTTTGGCCATAAGGTCAAGGTCAAAGGTCACAGTCAGGTCAAAGTCAAATGTAAGGTTTGGCCTAGTCCAGTGGTCATTTGGCTCAACTATGGTTGAAATCTGTCGAAGCATAAGAGAGCTAGGGCGAAACGTGGCAAGTCACGCAAAATGTCACGAGTTGCCAGAAGAAGAAAGAATTGAGAAGAGACAGAACAAGCCGACAATCGTCGTCGGCTTGTAATTAAGACAGCTTAAGAAGGACTCCGTGCTGACTTCAATTCAACATCGATCCATGCATGCTTTGCGAATCTCTAGTCATAGGCATATAAATGTTAAAAATTGAGATCGGGCCCTTTTTTGTTTTAAAAGCAATGATATATAGTATAAAAATGTTGCACCAAATAACGGTTTCAATTGGACGGTCATTTTGAAAAAATTTCAAACTTCTGAGGGGGAACATCCCCCTAATACACCCCCTGCGTACATACAAACAAGTGTCCGTCCCCCTAAGACACCCCGTGCGTCGTGCAAGCGCTCCGGGATGGCCATTACTTACATTTGATTTTGAAAATTTCCCCCCCCCCCTTCTGACTGCTCTGGATCCGCCACTGCAAAACACGATTTGCTGTGCTCGTTATTTTCGGTCTAGCGGTTGTTTTATGAGGACAAAATAATGATACTGTGGACATATTTTATAGGGCCTGTGCATAAATGGACCTGATCCATACGAGGTCATTAACACTAACGAATAGAACATAAATTAAATCCTACTACTAAATCACACTTAAATTAACTCTATATCCTCGGACTCTAGCTTTGCACTAGAAATTCCAACAACTGGCAGGGCTGGTCCATTGGTGTTGGAGCTACAATAATGGACAAAATATGTTCGGACGATTTGCTTTTTTGCCTTTTATAATTGAATAGCGTACGCACTTGCTGATATTTTTAAAATATTCTACAAACAAGTTGTTACGCGTAACTGTTATACGCGCTCAAGATACAACGATATTGTGTGAGTGTTAACCTAGCATCTGGATCTTTTATTATTTTTTTTATACCACGTTTACGGAGTAACCCAATACCAAGTTCAACTTTACATAGCCTATACACTGCAGGAAAAGTAGGGCTTAACAGTTTACCTTTGAAAATATCATAATCTGATATCATAATCCAACAACTGGCGGGGCTGGTCCATTGGTGTTGGAGCTACAATAATGGACAAAATATGTTCGGACGATTTGCTTTTTTGCCTTTTATAATTGAATAGCGTACGCACTTGCTGATATTTAAAAAATATTCTACAAACAAGTTATTACGCGTAACTGATATACGCGCTCAAGATAAAAAGATATTGTGTGAGTTTTAACCTAGCATCTGGATCTTTTATTATTTTTTTATACCACGTTTGGCGAGTAACCCAATATCAATTTCAACTTTACATAGCCTATACACTGAAGGAAAAATAGGGCCTAACATTTAACCTTTGAAAATATCATAATCTGATCATGATATCTATACTGAAGATAGCATACTGTGATCACGCTATCTACTGAATATAGCATAATCCAATTGTGCTATCTGTTGAAGAAAGCATAATCCCAATGTGCTATCTATTAAAGATAGCATGATCCCATTGTGCTATCTACTGAAGATAGCATAATCTGATAATGCTATCTACTGAAGATAGCATAATCTGATAATGACGGAAGAGTATTGGATAGGTTGATATTTTAACCAACGGAATGACCGTATTATAAGCATGATCAGTCTAAGTAGTGCAAAACATCAGGCGCGGATTCAGGGGGGGGGGCGGCGGAAAAAAAAAAAAAAAAAGGAAAGGAGAGAAAAGAGGTAAGGGGAAAAAGAAGAGAAAGGTAAAAAGTGGAAAAAGAAGAGAAAGGGAGAAAATAAGAAGGGAAAGGGTTAAATTGCACGTATAGTAGGCTCATGCCTAAATCGCAGTCGGGTCAATCTATATAGGCCCTAGGTCTGTGATTAAGTTTTGCTTGAAGGCGGGTCCTCTGCCCAAAAACATATGAAAAATACGGCGGGTCCGCCGATATGTACGGCCCGTCACATTTTGTCACCAAAGTCAGTAGGCATATTAAGATAGCTTAAGAAGGACTCCGTGCTGACTTCAATTCAACATCGATCCATGCATGCTTTGCGAATCTCAAGTCTTAGGCCTATAAATGTTACAAATTGAGATCGCGCCCTTTTTTGTTTTAAAAAGCAATGATATATAGTATAAAAAATGTTGCACCAAATAACGGTTTCAATTGGACGGTCATTTTGAAATATTTTCAAACTTCTGAGGGGCACATCCCCCTAATACACACCCTGCGTACATACAAACAAGTGTCCGTCCCCCTAAGACACCCCCAGCTGCGTCGTGCAAGCGCTCCGGGATGGCCATTACTTACATTTGATTTTGAAAATTGTCCCCCCCCTTCTGACTGTTCTGGATCCGCCACTGCAAAACACGATTTGCTGTGCTCGTTATTTTCGGTCTAGCGGTTGTTTTATGAGGACAAATGATACTGTGGACATATTTTATAGGGCCTGTGCATAAATGGACCTGATCCATACGAGGTCATTAACACTAACGAATAGAACATAATTTAAATCCTACTAAATCACACTTAAATTAACTCTATATCCTCGGACTCTAGCTTTGCACTAGAAATTCCAACAACTGGCAGGGCTGGTCCATTGGTGTTGGAGCTACAACAATGGACAAAATATGTTCGGACGATTTGCTTTTTTGCCTTTTATAATTGAATAGCGTACGCACTTGCTGATATTTTTAAAATATTCTACAAACAAGTTGATATGCGTAACTGTTGATACGCGCTCAAGATACAACGATATTGTGTGAGTGTTAACCTAGCATCTGGATCTTTTATTATTATTTTTTTATACCACGTTTACGGAGTAATCCAATACCAATTTCAACTTTACATAGCCTATACACTGCAGGAAAAGTAGGGCCTAACATTTTACCTTTGAAAATATCATAATCTGATCATGATATCTATACTGAAGATAGCATACTGTGATCACGCTATCTACTGAATATAGCATAATCCAATTGTGCTATCTGTTGAAGAAAGCATAAACCCATTGTGCTATCTATTAAAGATAGCATGATCCCATTGTGCTATCTACTGAAGATAGAATAATCTGATAATGCTATCTACTGAAGATAGCATAATCTGATAATGACGGAAGAGTATTGATAGTTTGCTATTTTAACCAACGGAATGACCGTATTATAAGCATGATAAGTCTAAGTAGTGCAAAACACCAGGCGCGGATTCAGGGGGGCGGCCCCTTCTCCCAAAAAAAGGAAAGGAGAGAAAAGAAGAAAGGGGAAAAAAGAAGAGAAAGGAAAAAAGGGGAAAAAAGAAGAGAAAGGGAGAAAAAGAAGGGAAAGGGTTAATTTGCACGTATAGCAGGCACATGCCTAAATCGCAGTCGGGTCAATCTATATAGGCCCTAGGTCTGTGATTAAGTTTTGCTTGAAGGCGGGTCCTCTGCCCAAAAACATATGAAAAATACGGCGGTCCCGCCGATATGTACGGCCCGTCACATTTTGTCACCAAAGCCAGTAGGCCTATTAAGACAGCTTAAGAAGGACTCCGTGCTGACTTCAATTCAACATCGATCCATGCATGCTTTTCGAATCCCAAGTCTTAGGCCTATAAATGTTACAAATTGAGATCGGGCCCCTTTTTGTTTTAAAAAGCAATGATAGTATAAAAATGTTGCACCAAATAACGGTTTCAATTGGACGGTCATTTTGAAAAATTTTCAAACTTCTGAGGGGGAACATCCCCCTAATACACTCCCTGCGTACATACAAACAAGTGTCCGTCCCCCTAAGACACCCCCTGCGTCGTGCAAGCGCTCCGGGATGGCCATTACTTACATTTGATTTTGAAAATTGCCCCCCCCTTCTGACTGTTTCTGGATCCGCCACTGCAAAACACGATTTGCTGTGCTCGTTATTTTCGTTCTAGCGGTTGTTTTATGAGGACAAATGATACTGTGGACATATTTTATAGGGCCTGTGCATAAATGGACCTGATCCATATGAGGTCATTAACACTAACGAATAGAACATAATTTAAATCCTACTAAATCACACTTAAATTAACTCAATCTCTTCGGACTCTAGCGATGCACTAGAAATTCCAACGACTGGCGGGGCTGGTCCATTGGTGTTGGAGCTACAATAATGGACAAAATATGTTCGGACGATTTGCTTTTTTGCCTTTTATAATTGAATAGCGTACGCACTTGCTGATATTTTAAAAATATTCTACAAACAAGTTATTACGCGTAACTGATATACGCGCTCAAGATAAAACGATATTGTGTGAGTTTTAACCTAGCATCTGGATCTTTTATTATTTTTTTATACCACGTTTGCGGAGTAACCCAATATCAATTTCAACTTTACATAGACTATACACTGAAGGAAAAGTAGGGCCTAACATTTAACCTTTGAAAATATCATAATCTGATCATGATATCTATACTGAAGATAGCATACTGTGATCACGCTATCTACTGAATATAGCATAATCCAATTGTGCTATCTGTTGAAGAAAGCATAATCCCAATGTGCTATATATTAAAGATAGCATGATCCCATTGTGCTATCTACTGAAGATAGCATAATCTGATAATGCTATCTACTGAAGATAGCATAATCTGATAATGACGGAAGAGTATTGGATAGTTTGCTATTTTAACCAACGGAATGACCGTATTATAAGCATGATCAGTCTAAGTAGTGCAAAACATCAGGCGCGGATTCAGGGGGGGGGGCGGCCCCTTCTCCCAAAAAAAGGAAAGGAGAGAAAAGAGGTAAGGGGAAAAAAGAAGAGAAAGGAAAAAAGGGGAAAAAAGAAGAGAAAGGGAGAAAGTAAGAAGGGAAAGGGTTAAATTGCGCGTATAGTAGGCTCATGCCTAAATCGCAGTCGGGTCAATCTATATAGGCCCTAGGTCTGTGATTAAGTTTTGCTTGAAGGCGGGTCCTCTGCCCAAAAACATATGAAAAATACGGCGGGCCCGCCGATATGTACGGCCCGTCACATTTTGTCATCAAAGTCAGTAGGCCTATTAAGATAGCTTAAGAAGGACTCCGTGCTGACTTCAATTCAACATCGATCCATGCATGCTTTGCGAATCTCAAGTCTTAGGCCTATAAATGTTACAAATTGAGATCGCGCCCGTTTTTGTTTTAAAAAGCAATGATATATAGTATAAAAAATGTTGCACCAAATAACGGTTTCAATTGGACGGTCATTTTGAAATATTTTCAAACTTCTCAGGGGGAACATCCCCCTAATACACACCCTGCGTACATACAAACAAGTGTCCGTCCCCCTAAGACACCCCCTGCGTCGTGCAAGCGCTCCGGGATGGCCATTACTTACATTTGATTTTGAAAATTTCCCCCCCCCCTTCTGACTGCTCTGGATCCGCCACTGCAAAACACGATTTGCGGTGCTCGTTATTTTCGGTCTAGCGGTTGTTTTATGAGGACAAATGATACTGTGGACATATTTTATAGGGCCTGTCCATAAATGGACCTGATCCATACGAGGTCATTAACACTAACGAATAGAACATAATTTAAATCCTACTAAATCACACTTAAATTAACTCAATCTCTTCGGACTCTAGCGATGCACTAGAAATTCCAACAACTGGCGGGGCTGGTCCATTGGTGTTGGAGCTACAATAATGGACAAAATATGTTCGGACGATTTGCTTTTTTGCCTTTTATAATTGAATAGCGTACGCACTTGCTGATATTTTTAAAATATTCTACAAACAAGTTGTTACGCGTAACTGTTGATACGCGCTCAAGATACAACGATATTGTGTGAGTTTTAACCTAGCATCTGGATCTTTTATTATTTTTTATAACACGTTTACGGAGTAACCCAATACCAATTTCAACTTTACATAGCCTATACACTGAAGGAAAAGTAGGGCCTAACATTTTACCTTTGAAAATATCATAATCTGATCATGATATCTATACTGAAGATAGCATACTGTGATCACGCTATCTACTGAATATAGCATAATCCAATTGTGCTATCTGTTGAAGAAAGCATAATCCCATTGTGCTATCTATTAATGATAGCATGATCCCATTGTGCTATCTACTGAAGATAGCATAATCTGATAATGCTATCTACTGAAGATAGCATAATCTGATAATGACGGAAGAGTATTGGATAGTTTGCTATCTTAACCAACGGAATGACCGTATTATAAGCATGATAAGTCTAAGTAGTGCAAAACACCATGCGCGGATTCAGGGGGGGCGGCCCCTTCTCCCAAAAAAAAGAGGAAAGGAGAGAAGAGAAGAGAAAGAGGAAAAAAGGGGAAAAAGAAGAGAATCGGGAGAAAATGAGAAGGGAAAGGGTTAAATTGCACGTATAGTAGGCCCATGCCTCAATCGCAGTCGGGTCAATCTATATAGGCCCTAGGTCTGTGATTAAGTTTTGCTTGAAGGCGGGTCCTCTGCCCAAAAACATATGAAAAATACCGCGGGCCCGCCGATATGTACGGCCCATCACATTTTGTCATCAAAGTCAGTACGCCTATTAAGAACAGCTTAAGAAGGACTCCGTGCTGACTTCAATTCAACATCGATCCATGCATGCTTTGCGAATCTCAAGTCTTAGGCCTATAAATGTTACAAATTGAGATCGGGCCCTTTTTTGTTTTAAAAAGCAATGATATATAGTATACAAATGTTGCACCAAATAACGGTTTCAATTTGACGGTCATTTTGAAAAAATTTCAAACTTCTGAGGGGGAACATCCCCCTAATACACCCCTGCGTACATACAAACAAGTGTCCGTCCCCTAAGACACCCCCTGCGTCGTGCAAGCGCTCCGGGATGGCCATTACTTACATTTGATTTTGAAAATTGCCCCCCTTCTGACTGTTTCTGGATCCGCCACTGCAAAACACGATTTGCTGTGCTCGTTATTTTCGGTCTAGCGGTTGTTTTATGAGGACAAATGATACTGTGGACATATTTTATAGGGCCTGTGCATAAATGGACCTGATCCATACGAGGTCATTAACACTAACGAATAGAACATAATTTAAATCCTACTAAATCACACTTAAATTAACTCTATCTCCTCGGACTCTAGCTATGCACTAGAAATTCCAACAACTGGCAGGGCTGGTCCATTGGTGTTGGAGCTACAATAATGGACAAAATATGTTCGGACGATTTGCTTTTTTGCCTTTTATAATTGAATAGCGTACGCACTTGCTGATATTTTAAAAATATTCTACAAACAAGTTATTACGCGTAACTGTTATACGCGCTCAAGATAAAACGATATTGTGTGAGTTTTAACCTAGCATCTGGATCTTTTATTATTTTTTTGTACCACGTTTGCGGAGTAACCCAATATCAATTTCAACTTTACATAGCCATGCATGCTTTGCGAATCTCAAGTCTTAGGCCTATAAATGTTACAAATTGAGATCGCGCCCTTTTTTGTTTTAAAAAGCAATGATATATAGTATAAAAAATGTTGCAAAAAATAACGGTTTCAATTGGACGGTCATTTTGAAATATTTTCAAACTTCTGAGGCGGAACATCCCCTAATACACCCCCTGCGTACATACAAACAAGTGTCCGTCCCCCTAAGACACCCCCAGCTGCGTCGTGCAAGCGCTCCGGGATGGCCATTACTTACATTTGATTTTGAAAATTGCCCCCCCTTCTGACTGCTCTGGATCCGCCACTGCAAAACACGATTGGCTGTGCTCGTTATTTTCGGTCTAGCGGTTGTTTTATGGACATATTTTATAGGGCCTGTGCATAAATGGGCCTGATCCATACGAGGTCATTAACACTAACGAATAGAACATAATTTAAATCCTACTCACACTTAAATTAACTCTATCTCCTCGGACTCTAGCTATGCACTAGAAATTCCAACAACTGGCAGGGCTGGTCCATTGGTGTTGGAGGTACAATAATGGACAAAATATGTTCGGACGATTTGCTTTTTTGCCTTTTATAATTGAATAGCGTACGCATTTGCTGATATTTTTAAAATATTCTACAAACAAGTTGATATGCGTAACTGTTGATACGCGCTCAAGATACAACGATATTGTGTGAGTGTTAACCTAGCATCTGGATCTTTTATTATTATTTTTTATACCACGTTTACGGAGTAATCCAATACCAATTTCAACTTTACATAGCCTATACACTGCAGGAAAAGTAGGGCCTAACATTTTACCTTTGAAAATATCATAATCTGATCATGATATCTATACTGAAGATAGCATACTGTGATCACGCTATCTACTGAATATAGCATAATCCAATTGTGCTATCTGTTGAAGAAAGCATAATCCCATTGTGCTATCTATTAAAGATAGCATGATCCCATTGTGCTATCTACTGAAGATAGAATAATCTGATAATGCTATCTACTGAAGATAGCATAATCTGATAATGACGGAAGAGCATTAGATAGTTTGCTATTTTAACCAACGGAATGACCGTATTATAAGCATGATAAGTCTAAGTAGTGCAAAACACCAGGCGCGGATTCAGGGGGGCGGCCCTTCTCCCAAAAAAAAGGAAAGGAGAGAAAAGAAGAGAAAGAGGAAAAAAGGGGGAAAAAGAAGAGAAAGGGAGAAAATGAGAAGGGAAAGGGTTAAATTGCACGTATAGTAGGCTCATGCCTAAATCGCAGTCGGGTCAATCTATATAGGCCCTAGGTCTGTGATTATGTTTTGCTTGAAGGCGGGTCCTCTGCCCAAAAACATATGAAAAATACGGCGGGCCCGCCGATATGTACGGCCCGTCACATTTTGTCACCAAAGTCAGTAGGCCTATTAAGACAGCTTAAGAAGGACTCCGTGCTGACTTCAATTCAACATCGATCCATGCATGCTTTGCGAATCTCAAGTCTTAGGCCTATAAATGTTACAAATTGAGATCAGGCCCTTTTTGTTTTAAAAAGTAATGATATATAGTATAAAAATGTTGCACCAAATAACGGTTTCAATTGGACGGTCATTTTGAAATTTGTTCAAACTTCTGAGGGGAACATCCCCCTAATACACCCCCTGCGTACATACACACAAGTGTCCGTCCCCCTAAGACACCCCCTGCGTCGTGCAAGCGCTCTGGGATGGCCATTACTTACATTTGATTTAGAAAATTGCCCCCCCCCCTTCTGACTGCTCTGGATCCGCCACTGCAAAACACGATTTGCTGTGCTCGTTATTTTCGGTCTAGCGGTTGTTTTATGAGGACAAATGATACTGTGGACATATTTTATAGGGCCTGTGCATAAATGGACCTGATCCATACGAGGTCATTAACACTAACGAATAGAACATAATTTAAATCCTACTAAATCACACTTAAATTAACTCTATATCCTCGGACTCTAGCTTTGCACTAGAAATTCCAACAACTGGCAGGGCTGGTCCATTGGTGTTGGAGCTACAACAATGGACAAAATATGTTCGGACGATTTGCTTTTTTGCCTTTTATAATTGAATAGCGTACGCACTTGCTGATATTTTTAAAATATTCTACAAACAAGTTGATATGCGTAACTGTTGATACGCGCTCAAGATACAACGATATTGTGTGATTGTTAACCTAGCATCTGGATCTTTTATTATTTTTTTATACCACGTTTACGGAGTAACCCAATACCAATTTCAACTTTACATAGCCTATACACTGCAGGAAAAGTAGGGCCTAACATTTTACCTTTGAAAATATCATAATCTGATCATGATATCTATACTGAAGATAGCATACTGTGATCACGCTATCTACTGAATATAGCAAAATCCAATTGTGCTATCTGTTGAAGAAAGCATAATCCCATTGTGCTATCTATTAAAGATAGCATGATCCCATTGTGCTATCTACTGAAGATAGAATATCTGATAATGCTATCTACTGAAGATAGCATAATCTGATAATGACGGAAGAGTATTGGATAGTTTGCTATTTTAACCAACGGAATGACCGTATTATAAGCATGATAAGTATTAGTAGTGCAAAACACCAGGCGCGGATTCAGGGGGGCGGCCCCTTCTCCCCCAAAAAAAGGAAAGGAGAGAAAAGAAGAGAAAGAGGAAAAAAGGGGAAAAAGAAGAGAAAGGGAGAAAATGAGAAGGGAAATGGTTAAATTGCACGTATAGCAGGCCCATGCCTAAATCGCATTCGGGTCAATCTATATAGGCCCTAGGTTTGTGATTAAGTTTTGCTTGAAGGCGGTTCCTCTGCCCAAAAACATATGAAAAATACGGCGGGCCGCCGATATGTACGGCCCGTCACATTTTGTCACCAAAGTCAGTAGGCCTATTAAGACAGCTTAAGAAGGACTCCGTGCTGACTTCAATTCAACATCGATCCATGCATGCTTTGCGAATCTCAAGTCTTAGGCCTATAAATGTTACAAATTGATATCAGGCCCTTTTTTGTTTTAAAAAGTAATGATATATAGTATAAAAATGTTGCACCAAATAACGGTTTCAATTGACTGTCATTTTGAAAAATTTCAAACTTCTGAGGGGAACATCCCCCTAATACACCCCCTGCGTACATACAAACAAGTGTCCGTCCCCCCTAAGACACCCCCCTGCGTCGTGCAAGCGCTCCGGGATGGCCATTATTTACATTTGATTTTGAAAATTGCCCCCCCTTCTGACTGTTTCTGGATCCGCCACTGCAAAACACGATTTGCTGTGCTCGTTATTTTCGGTCTAGCGGTTGTTTTATGAGGACAAATGATACTGTGGACATATTTTATAGGGCCTGTGCATAAATGGACCTGATCCATACGAGGTCATTAACACTAACAGGGCCTTTTCAGTGGTTGCTCCTTACAAATGGAACTCAATCCCCCTAAATATCCGCAGTGCCCAAACTGTCACCGGGTTCAAATCCTTCTGAAAACATACCTTTTCTCATGATGTTGCTTTTGTTTGTTTTGTTTTGTTTTCTGTGTTTTTCTGCGCTTTGTATCCTCTGGCATTAGGCGCATTATAAATGCCGTGTTACTTACTTACTTACTTACTAACGAATAGAACATAATTTAAATCCTACTAAATCACACTTAAATTAACTCTATATCCTCGGACTCTAGCTTTGCACTAGAAATTCCAACAACTGGCAGGGCTGGTCCATTGGTGTTGGAGCTACAATAATGGACAAAATATGTTCGGACGATTTGCTTTTTTGCCTTTTATAATTGAATAGCGTACGCACTTGCTGATATTTTTAAAATATTCTACAAACAAGTTGATATGCGTAACTGTTGATACGCGCTCAAGATACAACGATATTGTGTGAGTGTTAACCTAGCATCTGGATCTTTTATTATTATTTTTTATACCACGTTTACGGAGTAATCCAATACCAATTTCAACTTTACATAGCCTATACACTGCAGGAAAAGTAGGGCCTAACATTTTACCTTTGAAAATATCATAATCTGATCATGATATCTATACTGAAGATAGCATACTGTGATCACGCTATCTACTGAATATAGCATAATCCAATTGTGCTATCTGTTGAAGAAAGCATAATCCCATTGTACTATCTATTAAAGATAGCATGATCCCATTGTGCTATCTACTGAAGATAGAATAATCTGATAATGCTATCTACTGAAGATAGCATAATCTGATAATGACGGAAGAGTATTGGATAGTTTGCTATTTTAACCAACGGAATGACCGTATTATAAGCATGATAAGTCTAAGTAGTGCAAAACACCAGGCGCGGATTCAGGGGGGGGGGCGGCCCCTTCTCCCAAAAAAAAAAGGAAAGGAGAGAAAAGAAGAGAAAGAGGAAAAAAGGGGAAAAAAGAAGAGAAAGGGAGAAAATGAGAAGGGAAAGGGTTAATTTGCACGTATAGCAGGCTCATGCCTAAATCGCAGTCGGGTCAATCTATATAGGCCCTAGGTCTGTGATTAAGTTTTGCTTGAAGGCGGGTTCTCTGCCCAACAACATATGAAAAATACGGCGGGTCCGCCGATATGTACGGCCCGTCACATTTTGTCACCAAAGTCAGTAGGCCTATTAAGATAGCTTAAGAAGGACTCCGTGCTGACTTCAATTCAACATCGATCCATGCATGCTTTGCGAATCTCAAGTCTTAGGCCTATAAATGTTACAAATTGAGATCGGGCCCTTTTTTGTTTTAAAAAGTAATGATATATAGTATAAAAATGTTGCACCAAATAACGGTTTCAATTGGACGGTCATTTTGAAAAATTGTCAAACTTCTGAGGGGAACATCCCCCTAATACCCCCCCTGCGTACATACAAACAAGTGTCCGTCCCCCTAAGACACCCCCTGCGTCGTGTAAGCGCTCCGGGATGGCCATTACTTACATTTGATTTTGAAAATTGCCCCCCCCCCCCTTATGACTGCTCTGGATCCGCCACTGCAAAACACGATTTGCTGTGCTCGTTATTTTCGGTCTAGCGGTTGTTTTATGAGGACAAATGATACTGTGGACATATTTTATAGGGCCTGTGCATAAATGGACCTGATCCATACGAGGTCATTAACACTAACAGGGCCTTTTCAGTGGTTGCTCCTTACAAATGGAACTCAATCCCCCTAAATATCCGCAGTGCCCAAACTGTCACCGGGTTCAAATCCCTTCTGAAAACATACCTTTTCTCATGATGTTGCTTTTGTTTGTTTTGTTTTGTTTTCTGTGTTTTTCTGCGCTTTGTATCCTCTGGCATTAGGCGCATTATAAATGCCGTGTTACTTACTTACTTACTTACTTACTAACGAAAAGAACATAATTTAAATCCTACTAAATCACACTTAAATTAACTCTATATCCTCGGACTCTAGCTTTGCACTAGAAATTCCAACAACTGGCAGGGCTGGTCCATTGGTGTTGGAGCTACAATAATGGACAAAATATGTTCGGACGATTTGCTTTTTTGCCTTTTATAATTGAATAGCGTACGCACTTGCTGATATTTTTAAAATATTCTACAAACAAGTTGATATGCGTAACTGTTGATACGTGCTCAAGATACAACGATATTGTGTGAGTGGTAACCTAGCATCTGGATCTTTTATTATTATTTTTTATACCACGTTTACGGAGTAATCCAATACCAATTTCAACTTTACATAGCCTATACACTGCAGGAAAAGTAGGGCCTAACATTTTACCTTTGAAAATATCATAATCTGATCATGATATCTATACTGAAGATAGCATACTGTGATCACGCTATCTACTGAATATAGCATAATCCAATTGTGCTATCTGTTGAAGAAAGCATAATCCCATTGCACTATCTATTAAAGATAGCATGATCCCATTGTGCTATCTACTGAAGATAGCATAATCTGATAATGCTATCTACTGAAGATAGCATAATCTGATAATGACGGAAGAGTATTGGATAGTTTGCTATTTTAACCAACGGAATGACCGTATTATAAGCATGATAAGTCTAAGTAGTGCAAAACACCAGGCGCGGATTCAGGGGGCGGAAATAAAAAAAAAAAAAGGAAAGGAGAAAAGAAGAAAGAGGAAAAAGGGAAAAAGAAAGAAAGGGAGAAAATGAGAAGGGAAAGGGTTAAATTGCACGTTAAGTAGGCTCATGCCTAAATCGCAGTCGGGTCAATCTATATAGGCCCTAGGTCTGTGATTAAGTTTTGCTTGAAGGCGGGTCCTCTGCCCAAAAACATATGAAAATACGGCGGGTCCGCCGATATGTACGGCCCGTCACATTTTGTCACCAAAGTCAGTAGGCCTATTAAGATAGCTTAAGAAGGACTCCGTGCTGACTTCAATTCAACATCGATCCATGCATGCTTTGCGAATCTCAAGTCTTAGGCCTATACATGTTACAAATTGAGATCGGGCCCCTTTTGTTTTAAAAAGCAATGATATATAGTATAAAAATGTTGCACCAAATAACGGTTTCAATTGGACGGTCATTTTGAAAAATTTTCAAACTTCTGAGGGGGAACATCCCCCTAATACACCCCCTGCGTACATACAAACAAGTGTCCGTACCCCTAAGACACCCCCTGCGTCGTGCAAGTGCTCCGGGATGGCCATTACTTACATTTGATTTTGAAATTGCCCCCCCCTTCTGACTGCTCTGGATCCGCCACTGCAAAACACGATTTGCTGTGCTCGTTATTTTCGGTCTAGCTTGGTTGTTTTATGACATGTATGAGGACAAATGATACTGTGGACATATTTTATAGGGCCTGTGCATAAATGGACCTGATCCATACGAGGTCATTAACACTAACGAATAGAACATAATTTAAATCCTACTCACACTTAAATTAACTCTATCTCCTCGGACTCTAGCTGTGCACTAGAAATTCCAACAACTGCTGGCAGGGCTGGTCCATTGGTGTTGGAGCTACAATAATGGACAAAATATGTTCGGACGATTTGCTTTTTTGCCTTTTATAATTGAATAGCGTACGCACTTGCTGATATTTTTAAAATATTCTACAAACAAGTTGTTACGCGTAACTGTTGATATGCGCTCAAGATAAAACGATATTGTGTGAGTTTTAACCTAGCATATGGATCTTTTATTATTTTTTTTATACCACGTTTGCAGAGTAACCCAATACCAATTTCAACTTTACATAGCCTATACACTGAAGGAAAAGTAGGGCCTAACATTTAACCTTTCAAATATCATAATCTGATCATGATATCTATATATACTGAAGATAGCATACTGTGATCACGCTATCTACTGAATATAGCATAATCCAATTGTGCTATCTGTTGAAGAAAGCATAATCCCAATGTGCTATCTATTAAAGATAGCATGATCCCATTGTGCTATCTACTGAAGATAGCATAATGTGATAATGCTATCTACTGAAGATAGCATAATCTGATAATGCTATCTACTGAAGATAGCATAATCTGATAATGACGGAAGAGTATTGGATAGTTTGCTATTTTAACCAACGGAATGGCCGTATTGTAAGCATGATAAGTCTAAGTAGTGCAAAACACCAGGCGCGGATTCAGGGGGGGGCGGCCCCTTCTCCCAAAAAAAGGAAAGGAGAGAAAAGAAGAGAAAGAGGAAAAAAGGGGAAAAAAAGAAGAAAGGGAGAAAATGAGAAGGAAAAGGGTTAAATTGCACGTATAGTAGGCCCATGCCTCAATCGCAGTCAGGTCAATCTATATAGGTCCTAGGTCTGTGATTAAGTTTTGCTTGAAGGCGGGTCCTCTGCCCAAAAACGTATGAAAATTACGGCGGGCCCGCCGATATGTACGACCCGTCACATTTTGTCACCAACATAAATAGGCCTATTAAGACAGCTTAAGAAGGACTCCGTGCTGACTTCAATTCAACATCGATCCATGCATGCTTTTGCGAATCTCAAGTCTTAGGCCTATAAATGTTACAAATTGAGATCGGGCCCTTTTTTTTTTTATAAAGCAATGATATATAGTATACAAATGTTGCACCAAATAACGGTTTCAATTTGACGGTCATTTTGAAAAATTTCCAAACTTCTGAGGGGGAACACCCCCCTAAGACACCCCCTGCGTACATGCAAACAAGTGTCCGCCCCCCCCCCCCCTAAGACACCCCCCTGCGTCGTGTAAGCGCTCCGGGATGGCCATTACTTACATTTGATTTTGAAAATTGGGCCCCCCCCCTCTCTGACTGCTCTGGACCCGCCACTGCAAAACACGATTTGCTGTGCTCGTTATTTTCGGTCTAGCAGTTGTTTTATGAGGACAAATGATACTGTGGACATATTTTATAGGGCCTGTAATGGACCTGATCCATATTGAGGTCATTAACACTAACGAATAGAACATAAT